>NW_020799116.1:2412905-2457457 GCF_003259725.1 Athene cunicularia
GGGGAAGGGGAAGCGCCATAAAGTCTCGCGGGAGAAGGCGGGAGGCGGTTTGAAAGATGGCGGATGAGGTGGACCAGGTGAGCGGCTCCCCGCTTCCCTCAGGGCGGGAGGCAGCGGCCGGGCCCCCGTTCCCGCCTTCCCTCCGCGGCTGCAGGGCCGTAAGATGGCGGCAGGCTTTGGGCTGGGGCTGGCCGTACCTCCCGGCGCAGCCCCCGCCTGGGCTCCTTCCTGAGGCGCAGCCCCCCGCGGCGAGAAGCTCTTTTCGTCTGAAACGAAGCTACTCCACGGCCTCGGTCCTTGTGCCGCCGCCGGGGTGTGAGGAGGGCGGGCGAGGCTCGCTTCGGGACCGTTTCCCTCAGGAACTGCCTGAGGAGGGAAGTGGCGGGAAGCCGCTGAGGAAAACACCCGTGGCTCTGCCTCAGCGAGGAGGAAATAGGTAGCATGAGGAAAGGCGTTCGCACATTTTAGCTGTGATTCTGAAAAGGATTTAGCCTTTCTCCTCCCCAAAAAAGAGATCTTAGCCCGGTGTGTGCTCAGGTTTCTAACCGGCTTTGAGACCCGGCTTAAGTGCTGTCTTGTTGAGCTAGGCCTTGTGGGGACAGACGGGAGTGGGCACTGTGTTACCCAGATAACTGAGGGGAGCTGTTGAAAGTGTCAGTGTGTGTTTGGGTTTTTTTGGTTTTTTTTTTTTATCCTGGGCTGTGTGGTGGCACAGGTGTGGTCCTGGCTCAGGCCGAACAGGGTTTCAGCTGCTGTGTGGGCAGTGGATACTGGTAAGGAATAGAGTTTACACCACACAGTGTGAGGTGTGATGTGCTGCAAAGTAAACCGAAGCCTTTTTAACTCATTTTGCTCAGGCTGGGCAATATCTGTAGCATGGTAGTACCAGCTACACGGGTTCAACAGGATGGGAAGGAATCATTTGGAGTGTTTGCCATCTATGTTCTTACCTGTTTGTTTTCCATGTCTCTCAAACACTGAGGAATGGAAGAGTTCACAGCCTTTTTCTGTACAAATAACTTGTTTTATTTTTTTAGCAACAAACAACAAATACTGTAGAGGAGCCACTTGATCTCATCAGACTCAGTCTAGATGAAAGAATCTATGTGAAAATGAGGAACGACAGAGAGCTCAGAGGCAGACTCCATGTAAGTAAAACTTAGGGAACAATGCCATGCTTGTTCTGCTAAGCACTGCGCAGACTTTTTTTCATGTACAACAGTATTACTCCAAGCTTAACCTCTACTACTCCATTTATTGTTTAAAAAAATAGTTTAAAACCACAAGTAATTGTATCTCATAGTTAAAAGTATGGAACTGGTTAGAGAAGGTAGGTTGAAGATCATGTTAGTAATGAAGACTGACCCTTTCCTCTTATCACATGTGATCGGTGGAAAAATCTAATTTGTTCAGTACTCTGCTATTAAATGCTCCTCTAGAGAGTCAAGAGATGTGTTTTGTTTTTCTTGTCTCCTGAATGATACCGAACAATTCATTCCACTGCTTCTGGCTTCTGTTTCTGTCACCCCAGGCAATAATGCTGCAGGCCTTTTCTTGTGAAGTACCCTGAGCTCTCTTTAAGACTGAATTAAGAATGAGATTATTGTTATCAAACAAATATCTTGTAAGGCACACCATGCAGGGGCATGATGGGCTATGTGCTCAGCTGCATTCTCTGCAAATCTCATTTAAGTGTTTTCCTCTGAGAGTGGTGTGTCCCTTGACAAGACAGATTTTTTGCTTTCTAACAAGTCAGTTATCTTTCCTGAGTACTGTACTGTGTTGGGGAAGAGAGCCAGTTGTCCCATGTTTTAAGTTGGCCTCAACTCCTTTGGGAGCACAAAGTTGAGGAGGAGTCCATGAGGCACACGTGTAGTTTGCAACACACTTCTGTAAGGTTTTTGGAATGTGTGCTTATTTCAATTTTAGTAGCATTGTATGAATTACAGCTTTCATATCCTTTAAGGTGACCCCAGGCAATCAGTTGCAGGGGGCTGAACTGGCAGCAGGGAATGTGTAACTGGTTTAATGTTAAGAAAGTGTGTCTGCCTCAGAGTTCTTGTGTGTGTTCTCACTGAATGCCTCAGAGCTAATTCCCAGAGGAGTGTTTCAGTAAATATAAATGTCTTCCTATTTTTTTATGCTGCAGAGTATTGATTTGTTGATGTTTGCTTGGAATTCAACTGATAGTACTTGGTTTTGATACAGTGGCATACTTTGCTCAAAATTGGGCTGAATTAATTATGTCTGAAAGTCTTGCTAAAATTCTTGGTTTAGTAAGCTCATGTTTGAATTCTGTAAGAAATAATAAACTAACTTCATTCCTACAGGCATATGATCAGCACTTGAATATGATTTTGGGTGATGTGGAAGAAACTGTAACTACAATAGAGATTGATGAAGAAACCTATGAAGAGATTTATAAAGTAAGGACTTAGTGTATTTATACGTATAGAAAACTTTTCTAAAACTAAACTATGTTATCTTGTTGAAGTAGTCTATTGCTGACTACTTTTTGAACCAAGATCTAATAGAACTTTTGGGCAAATTGTTATGGCAGTACAAAGGATATCTGAAAACTTGATGTTATTTGTATTGGTCTCTTCAGCATGCTGGAATGTTGTACACTTGAGATGGTGTTTGTTGGAGTTGTTTCTGATGTTTTGTCGCGGTTGAATTCGGTCATATGCTTAGCAGATGTGTTTTGTAAAATATGCTTTTGTAAATGTAAACTTTTCTTTCCTTCTTCGTAGTCTACCAAAAGGAATATTCCGATGCTCTTTGTCAGAGGTGACGGCGTTGTGCTTGTAGCTCCCCCGTTGAGGGTTGGTTGAAGCCACAAAGGATCTAACCTTGTTGGAAAGTTTGAGGCTTTTGGACAGTGGTTTGTGTTTTGATCATGTGTCTGAAAATTCTGTACATGTTTTTATAGGATGTTTTTGTCTGTTCTTTTGGGAAGGGGAGCAAAGGGGAACCAGTTTCTTGCGGAAAGTACATGTAGTCAATTGAAGCCAATCTGATTTTCTCAGAATTAATGTAACTGCTGTAAATTGGCCGGTTTGTCACATCAGTAAAAGAATCCTTCATTTTTTCAGTCTTGGTGATAGCACTGTCTTAATTTTTTGTTTTAAATAAATTTGGTTTATCTTTCAGATTTGACTTGTGGTTTTATGTTGAAAACATTATTCTTATGTTCTTCTATAGAGCTAGTGCTATGCTAACTTGTAGTATGTAGCTTCACTTTCTGAGAAAAATAGTAACTTGTGTGTGTTGTGTTAATTTCTGTCCTTACTAATACCTGTCTTGCAGATTGATGCTTGAGAGGGCAATACTAAATGAATGCTATGATTTATGGCTTTTCTTTGTTCAAATTCTTGATGTATATCCTTGTAGCAGAGAAATAGTGTGTATATATATGCATCTTCCACTTAAGATACATAAAGAGGATGGGCTTCTTAATGTTTTCTGATGTTTTTATTGTGGCTTTATTGACAGAGCTATGGCTTGCAAGGCCGTAAGTGCAGACTGAGGTTGTTGCCTCACATGCTGTTGAGTTGCCTGCTGCATGCATTCATTTCTCGCTATCTGTAGCCTGTTTCAGTTCTTGAATACATTAAATTCTGCTGAATGCTGAAGATGCTCATTAGTTATCTGCAGTGAAGGTGTACTAGAACCCTGAACAAAGCTCTTTTTAATATATACTTTCTCAGGCCCACCCTTGTATTTTCCTCATGTCAAAAAAAAAAAGGCACTTTTGCTATAAAATGTTTTAATAAATATGTTTGAAAGGCATATGAGAGAGATAGGTCTTCACTGGGACATTTCCTACAGAACTTGACTTGTGACATAATAAACTTAATTTATCTAGGTTCTTAAGCATGCTCTGTAGGCTTAGCAAAAGCAGCTTGCTCTGGCATTTTCTCCTACAGTTAAAAATCTTCATAACTTATGTCCATAACTTGTGACAGTGGTGAGGAATGCAAGGTCTGCCTTGGAATGGTCCAAGCCAGATTCTTCTTAAAGGAATACTAACATTTTTGGCAATAAAATAGATACACTCATATGTTGAATGTGTACTTTGTGGTCTTCAAAATAAGGAAAGCAGAGACTGATAAAAAATTGGTCTGGCCTCTAGGTGGCATCTCTGTAATGTCCTCTAGCATGAGGACAATGAGTGATAGCTGAAGCTTGAAATAGCGAAGCTACTGCTGAGAATTAGTGTGTTAGTAGTAATTAATCTTAAATTTTCAATCACATGGAAACTTGCTACCATATTCCTTGTAGTTCTTTCTAGAAAGCACAAACCAGTCCACTTGTGCACACATGCAAGAATTTGTCATCTTAAACCTGTGCATGATGCATATATAGGTCTCTTGTATGCAAATAAAAGAAGAAATCATCTGTACAACTAACTACTGTAACATTATTTGAATGAAGAACAGGTGTGCAGTGGCTTTGTAGCAGACTTCCCTCAATATCCCATACTGGCTTGAAGTTAGGCTGGACTAGGATGAGAACAATTTTCCATGATTCTCACCTCATCCCTTCCTAGCATGCTGTCTCTGCAAGAGTAAGCTCAGCACGCATCAACTCCTGTCCATGCATGCACCACCCTTGGTGTCAGGAGGAAGCTAGTGATGCTACAGCTTCCCCTTTGGAAGGGGGTACAAGGAAGACTGCACTGAGATCCTTTTTAGTCTATCATCTTCTCTCCTACCACTCTAGAAGACCAAAATAAATGCTTAAGGGGAGACAGTAAGAATAGGTGAACACAGTGATAGTACTCCAGTTCCCTGGCCATCGGCACATCTGGGAAAGGAAGAGTATGTTCCACAGAACCCAAAGGATTTTTCTTCCATTAATTAGTCTACATCCTTTTAGGAGTCTAGTAAGCCCCTTGCTGTGTATAGTTATGGTATGTCACAGGCTGAGCATGTGTTCTCTGCAGAAATACTTCTGGTCTTGGCTTTGTCTGCTTTAGACTTGGTTTTGAGCTTGTTGCCCATCACATTGATGTGTGTGACAGACCATGTTGACTTGGTGGTATTCAGAGAGAGCACAGAGTATACATTTACCTTTCCATCTCTTCTACTAATTGTCCTTCAGTTTTCTCTTTTCCAGGTTGCAAAGAGATTTTTCTATTTAATCATTTTTGATGAAAGCTGCTCCATTCCTTTCTGTACTATGATTTTTGTATTGGAGGGCTGACATGATACATAAAGTATTGGTACATCAGGAACTTCTGCCTTGATAAATTTTAGAATTAATATCTGCTAATAAAACTTGTAAGGTTCTCTGAGAAGAATAATAGAGATGTGAGATCTGTTTCCTTTACTTGAGCCGTATTTGCCAGCATAACATGTTCATCTGTATGTCCAATATTTCCATATTCCAGAGTATCAGCACAGTTGAAAGGTCAGTTCACCTGACATAACTCACCTAATCCCTGTAGAACTCTTAAAAATGTCTCATTTCTCAGTTTTAAGTGAGAGATTATGCATGATGGTTGCTAGCTCAATTATTGTCTAATTGATTTCTTGGGTATTTACTGTCTGATTATAAAGAACTAATATTGTTTATGCTACTGAAATATTCAGTAGCATCTTTTACTGACCCTCTAATTTGAAATGAGCTCCCCTGTATGGGTGCCAGTCTAAGCGCCTCTGTGATTGAATGTGGATTAAAAAAAACAACAAACATTTAAAAAACTTATCTGAAGTCTTCTCTGTTTCCTACTGTTCTTTCAATTCTTTGATCATCTGTTGGCTGTGGTAACCCTTTCTCGTGATTCTGGCTCCCGATGTTTGAAAAAATTTATTGTTAATCTTCCTCAAATATTTCTCAAATGCCTTTTCATATTCTTTTACACTTTTAGCCTGGCAGAATTTTTAATGTTACTCAGCCTATTGAAGCTTACCATTTTGTTTCTAGCAGATTTTTTTATAGACAGGAGTAGTTTTCCAGTAGCCTTCTGGCAGTTTTTAGCCTTTGGACTACATCTTTTTGGTAGGTGGCAGAGTAATTTCTCTGTCTTTTGTCTTCAAAGAGTTTCTATTCTGCCTGCAAACATTTGACTCAGCAGCTCTTTTTAAACAGTTTTTATTATGTAATTGCCTTTTTCGGAAGTGCTGTTGGAGTTGGACTTCTGGTGTCTTACTGCTTTTGTGAGTGGCAGGTACCTGTGAAATTTCTGTGTGGACTCATTGTAAAATTGATTTTTGACTCAACTGATGTGAGGACGCTAGATGGTGCTGCATTTCCTCAAATTCAAGCTTGGTTGGCTTTGCCTGATTGATGTATGTAGCCTGTGTCAACAAACCCTGTAGTTGTGCAATTAGTTATTGGGTTTTAATTGGGATGGCACTTGCTGACAGTTTTAAATTAACTCTGTTGCTCACCCGTGAGTAAAGATCAAAATAGGTTTTGATGTTTATGTAGGCACAGACCAAGCCCCCAAAAGAGTTAAAGTAAAACAGTATGTGGCCTTGCATTGTCAAGAGTTTAAAAAGCATGAGCTCCAGGCTTGCAGCTTTGCTAGTAGCATTAGCTGAAGAATTATGCCGTATAGAATAATTTGTGGTTAACCACTTTGCTGCTAAGCACTGCTTAGAGAAGAACAGCACATTGTTGTTTGTGGTACAAGGCTGCTTCTGCACTCACTGATTCTAGGGCTAGTTGTATGGTTGTCCAGTAACTTCCCTGGAGAACTTAATTACATTTAAATTCATCAGGGTGAACAGCCTGCACAGGAATGTGTGTATGTTAAACTCTCAAAGTGACAAATATTTCAGTTTATTTCAAATCACCAATGCTACTGCCTTGTTTGAATGTACAGAAATAGATTTTGATCCAGTCTGCGTATTTGAACAAGATAGAATTTTGTTCTAGGTCATGTAGGGCTTGAGGGGAATGTGTTTGTGGTTTTTTTTTTTTTTAAGTTAAACAGAAGTTATGTTATGTTTCATTCCTATTCTGCCCAGGACAAGCCCAGGATTTGGATGATAAGCTCTAGTAAGACTTGAGCAGTGTGAGCAATGACAGACTGCTTGCAGGGACTCAGGGTTGGAAAAGCAGAACAGTATTGATCATGTTGAGAGTTCTGCAGCAACTCTCTCATCTTGGTGCTTTTCCTCTTGTTCTGTAGGCATTTGAAATCTATAATTTGAAATATTTATGAGAAGGAAGCTTGTAAGCCCTTAGAATTCTTACTAGAACTGTAGCACTGGGAAGGGAGCTGATTCAGTGCAAGATGACAAACGTTAGGCATTTTTTTTTGGACTGATGATGACATGTACAGAAGATCCCATCAGACTTATTAAGGTTTAAGGCATTCATGCCAAGATCATTGATGGGCTGAATACATCATTACTGAGGGTGTAGGACTCCCATGTTTCTAAACAGGAAGCTGCTTTCATATACTAAACAAAAAGAATGGGAAAGAAAAATAGAAAGTTCTACAGAAAATTGAAGCACAGTGTCCAAGCCAGCCTTTTTTTGGGGGAAAGAATGGGTGGAAGGAAGAGAATAGATGATGTGGGTTGGAGCGGAAAACAAGAACCACTGACGGAAAAAGATGTAGTCAGAAACCCTGTTTATGAGTGAATTTCTTCATTGTTACCCAAATTAGTTTGAATGCAAGAGAGGCCCACTCCCAAATTTTGGAGACTTAGGCCAAAAAGCCTATTTAGTTTTACAATGGCATTTGATTGGTTTATGATGTGACTGCCTGCAACAGCAAGGGACTAGGCGTGCTGACTGTCTGCGTGGTGGACAAACTGTTGCAGAAAACACTGCATAAACCTTTGGAAGAGTTGGGTAATGACTGATCATGAAAGGAAGGTTTTAGCAATGTTTTGCTCTATATGGTACAGGGTAAACATGGAGACTGACTTAGTCAAGGTTCATATGGAAATATTCAGGAGAGATCAGAATATTCCAGTGTAAACACCTTTTTGGAATTAGCAGATATTTGATCCAGAGGTGTTCCTTAGTCACACATTTTTGTATTCTGAAAGTAAGGGATAGCATAAACTTTAAATGGAAAAGGTGAATTTTCTTATTTGTGAAAATAAAGTGTTCATGGAGCAACATAAAATAGTTCTTAAACTGGTATATTTCCACATATTTGACAAATGGAAGCCTCAATCCCATGAAGTCTGTTGTGACAGTGGATCAGTTTTAGCCTCTGGAGGAGACGTTAGTGCTGTAAGTACCTTAGTCCTGTTCCTTTCTCATAGCACTCAGGTGTGACACATCATCTCTGTTGGACAGGAGGCTGATAAAACCTTTGTTAGCACTTATGTCTATTTATGACTAATGTCACAATTTATTAAAAGATTGATAGTCTGGTCACTACCTAATAGAACTGGTTGTGGCACTTCTGCTACAGTAAATTTTCATTTGCTGCTCTTGAATCCACTGAAGTGTTGGGCAATAAAACCTCTAGTACTAGGTAAATAATAGCATCACACGTGTGTGGCGCTGGAGCCTATCACTTAATGCTAATCAGGGTGAAATGCTGTGTAAAATTGTCTGAGCAAGTCACATAATCCTTTCCCCAATCTGCTCTATGAAAATCACAAAGAACTTTCATGAAAGCAAACTTTTTCCTTTTCAAAAGAAGAAAGTATGCTGCTCTAAACTGAAGTTAAAAGTATCTAGAATATTGAGTATAAAGTCTATAGTTGGTCATAACTGAATGCATTACTGAGTTCTTTCAGAGCCTTCAAATTTCAATGGCAGGGAGAAAATTGGAAATAAGTTGTGCTCCAAATCTTGATTTCTTTAAATAACCTCTGCAACAGATGAGTCCTCACTGATCCTTAGCCTATAATTGCTCTGGTTAAGTTGGCTTTTTGTGCTGTCAAGGTGACACAGGCTAGGTAGACCTTGCAGCAGTTAACTGTTACTAGTTCATCCCATGCTGTAAGTGGTGTGGTAAAGCAGTGTGTGGTAGATTGTTCTGTAGCACCTATATTTAGTACTTTTTAGTACTGCCCAGATGTTGCATTCTGGTCGTTAGCAGCTCTGAGGCAGAAATGAGATATCAACAGATAATATCTGAGAGCTAATTTGATTTGTTCTAGATTTGTAATGCATTTCTCCAAGCTAAATTCTTATTGACTGAGGTGCTGCTTATAAAAGGCAAGAGATCCAAAGCTCCTCTGCAACCCAAGAGAATACACTATAATTAAACTGAACACAACTCAAACCTTCTGATCATTATTGCTGTCTGTTGGTGTCATTTGAATATTCAGAGTTGTTTTGGTATTAATGTGGTTCTACCCATAAAGCACAGGCTCTAGTCACAGTACTAGCTAACGGAGATTTTCCTCATGATTAAATGTTAAGCCTTTAGAACTTACTTGTCCTGCATTCATTCCCTGAAAACGATCCTAAAACCAGCAATGCTAAATGCATGCAGCTTTCAGATACGCATCCTGTGGGTAATGCAAGATATGTCTGCTGTCCTCAGTCCTAAAGCCAGGTGTCGTAGCTATTTTTTTCTTTCTTGAGGCAGTGTTATATCTATACAATTATTTTTTTCCCTTCGTGTGCAGTCTCATGAATTAAGGAGAGTAATTTACATGTGGTGTTTCAGGTGTTGAATATGAGGTTTACTGTGTAATTTTCCATTACTTTTGGTTTGCTCTGTTTTTCTCTTAGTACTGTTATCCCACAGAAAGGTTACAAGGTTTCATTCTTGTGAAAGGCTCTGACATCTCTGGGATGAAAGTTCCTGAACAGGCATTTTCTCTTTATCTTTCTGGTACCAGTCTTGATACACAGCTCTGCCAAGAGGGTGAGCACTGTTCTTCGGCTGGCACAGCTACACAGAGAAGACAGTCAGTCACCCAGAGAAGTAGTAGTGTCATCACACAACAGATCTTCTGATTCTTGATCCAGTGTCTCTTCTACAGTCTGGATTCTTTCAGCATAGTTCTGTCTCCTATATCATCTTGATTTCTCTTTTTGTAAATGATGCAAGATGTTAATCTGATTCAATGCAAGTGACTTATTTGATCACAGAAAAGTAAATTTTAAGGATGTAAACAAAAACGCTGACCAAATCTCCCTCTGAGTTGCAGAGCATCTTTTGAACTGATTGTCCCCCCACTTGTGTCTTTGTTTAATGTAAGCCTTGCCTGTGGCATTACCAGTTGCACTGTGCTAATGTTAGTCATTAATCCGTAGGATTTTTAGTTCTGATGAGGGTTAAATGATGCCTGAATATTTAAAGCCATGGAGTTCTGGGTGCAAAAAGTACCTCAGAGTGTTTGAAAACTTTTTTGGGTCTGGCTCTAAAATTTTTCTGTGTCCAGAGATGTAACATATATGTGGTCTTTGTAGTATTTTCTTTTTCTATCTGGAGATGAACCCTGTTATTCCTGCATTGTTCTGCTCAGGGATATTCTAGTCTTGGAAGAAATACGATTTTGCATTTCCACTCTTGAAACCTGCTGCTGCAGCACTGCTTGAGTTCTCATCTACTGCACACCTAGATGATAGGTGCAAGTCTGATGGATGAAGGAGAACTTCCAGGAATTTAAGTTTCTCAGTGCTTGCTGACGAAAGTGCTGGCAGGACCTAAGCAGGAATTTTGCAGTGTCTGAGCAGCTTGGGGTACTGACACAGATAGGTGATGTGTAGCTTTAAGCTGAATCAATTTTCTGGTCAGTTCAGGGAACAGGAGCTGCTTAAGCCAGCACTCAGTTGAGGAGAAATGTTCATTAAGCTACTACTTAAAGTAACATCAGAGTCCTCTTAGTGAAGAGTGGAAGTTTCAGCATCCCCTCTTTAGGTTGTTAGTGTTGACATGAAGCAGGAATACATACAAGAGAGTTCAGAAGAACTGGACATGGTGGGAATTGTGGTCTCAAAAAAGAATTCCCAGGGTGTATATGGAGATATCCCCACTCATCATATTTAGCCTATTAAAGGTGTAGACATTTTAAAAAACAAACAAAAACCCCTCAGCTAAACATGTGACATTTAAAAGACTATGTTCAATTGAAATTTGAGATGTATGTTCAGTAAGTTGTTTTTCTTTCTTCATCAGAAGGTATTCACCCACAACTTATACAGCAGAATTGTGAGATTCCTATACAGAGAGATTGTAAACAGAGCATGAAAATACATCATGCAAGCAGCCAATTTGCCTTGAGCAGTTTTTTGTCTTCTGCAGGGCCCTGTTGCATAACTGTTCCCTTCAGTCTGGCTCTGGCGTTTATGGGCTGGATGGCTACGTGAGAAAATAATCAGAACATTTTCTGCTTCTAAGGACTGGGGATTTCTGGAGAAATCTGAAAGTTGTGCATGTAGTAATAGCATCCAGAGAAGCAAGGGTTCATTTCCATAGGATTCCTTCCCAGAGTTTTTTTCCAAATATTATTTATATATTAGGAATAAGCTTAGTATTTTGTGTCCTTTGAGCAGTAGGCTTGGGAGAAGAGGCTTTGTCTTATTTCAGTGGGGTTTTTTTACTGTTCTGCTGTTCTAGGGAGTTGTGTAGGGTGACTGCTAATCCTTGATGTGTGTCTGAGAGCAGCAGGAGCAATTACTGAAGGTCACGCTGACCTCAGGCTAGGTTCCTTTTGTTTTTAGGTTGCTTATTAGTTACCCTTCTAACCCAACACCCTTTGTTTCAGACAAAAAGCCGTTGCAGTAATGCAATAGCAAGGGAAGGAGGAATGCTTCATTCATAAATCTGAGAGCATTTACAAAGGAGGCAATAAATTATTATCTAATTTATTTCATCTGAAGAAAAGAAAGCAGGATATTGCAGTTAAGCATTTGGTTCAAGATTGCATGCTGAGACTTTGGCACAACTGCAAATAGGGTACACTGCTATCTTCTGTAAAGGGTCTCTTAAATCCTAGAGCCCAGTATTGCAGTCTGGACCATGAGTGCATGGATCATTGTTTCCACTCTTTACTGGTAATGTGGAGGAAGCTGTTACCTCCAGTACTGAAGATATTGGAGGAGAGATTAAACTGAACCTATAGGATAAAATTTAGTTTCCCTCAATATATAATGCAAATAAAAGTGAGTAATGTTAGTAGAAAATAAGTTTCAGTTTTTAGATTTCTGTGTGGATTTAATATTGTAAAGGTGAAAAGATGAAAATATACTTTTAAATGTGAGTCTTAAAAGCCAAAATCTGTCCTGAATAACTCCAATCTCTTTCTCTACAGAGAGCTGATAGTGGTTGATCATACTGCTGTAAAGTTCAAGTCAACAAAAGGTAACTCAAAAGACAGAATAGAATGCTAGTCTAAGAAATGAGATGTGATCCTTGGATTTGGTCCAAGATTTTGGAATGAGAAAGTACAAATTTATTCTAGTCCTTTCTTATTCTGTTGTTGCAGCTCAATAACTTGGGTGTCATTAGCACAACTGATACTTGTATAAGGACTTCTGTACTGGTAGCTCTGGATTTACACTAGGCAGTGAACTGCCTTGATTGAAACTCTTGGGATGCAAACTCTTTGTCTCTGCATTTCAGACCGTTCCTAGCAGTTTTGCAGGTGTATTGAGAACTTGTCTGTTATATTTTTTTAATAGTAAGATACCATATCTATATTATTATAATAATAACTTCCACTGACAGTCTGGGAAAGTAGATTATGCTACCAGATCTCTTCATTAGGGTTATACTGTGAAGTCCTCTAGAGGTATTACAGAGATCCAGCTGCAACTGCCTTTATTCAAGATTCATTTTTCTTACACTCCTTGTTGTTTAACACTGGGTCATATGATATAAATTATCTACTGTGAAAAGTTGCTTGTTTATGTGAAACTTTGCATGACCTTATTCCCTGCTGTTTTTTCAGACATCTTTACAACCAAGCATATATTCAATTTTTATGTGATTTTTATTGTGTTTCATTGGTTTTTGGTGAGATAGGAGGGAAACGTGCTTGGTTTGTATTTTTTAGTGACTTGTAAATATATTTGTAGTATACTTGTAGGACATATATTACATGAGAATGTAGTTCATCTAGAATTGGCAGACTGATGGGTGAATATGTATGCTGTCAATTACTAACTTTTGAAGAAGAAGCAGCCCTGTGGGAGCTGGTTACATAAGTTGCACCTAGGTCTCATCCTCTTGAAATCCATACTAAGCCCTCCAGCCCCCGAGTACTTAAAGACAGAGCAAGCTGGGAGCCTCCTCGATTGTGGTGTGACAGTATGGCTCACGGAAGGTACAGGCCCTAGCATGTGATATGTGTTAGGTTGGAGCAAGATGGAGCACTGCATGTTGAGATCCTATACTCTCTGTGGGCTGTACCTCAGGGTGCTGAAGATGAAAGCTTCAATGGTGTGAAGTTGTGCGTGGGCTGTGTTTGGCCCACAGGCTATGTTCACCATCCCCCATGTTCGCTGGAATGTAGAACTTTCCAGCCTAATACAGATTGTGTTTGGTTTTTTACCTGTTTAATAAAACAGAACTTGTAATTATGCAGCCATAAGTGGGTGTCGCTTAAAATGTATTAGTTGAGGCCAAAGGAATTTCCATTTCACCCATGGCTCGCACTAACCCTCATTCTAAGCTCTATGTTGAGAATCCGCCAACTCAACTGTGGATGAACTGTCTTTACTGGCATGATGTTGCTCAGATTGATGCCAGGAATTCTCACTTTAGGCTCGGGCTTTTACACAGTAACCCTGCATATCCCTTGGGTACCCTTTTACGCAAGTGTGAACTCCCCACTTAGCTCTGCCTTCTTTGAATCTTGAGTTTGAATTGATAAAACACAGCACCCCAGTTTATAGTTTATCCTCTGTGGCTTTACCAAGAAGACTTAAATTCTGAATCGGTTTTAATTTTTGAAGAACTGAGGCAAGTGGTTGAAAAGAGCCTTGCAGCTAGACAAGATAACCTCTCTAAAATAAACCAGAATTCACTGGTTATCTGGATTACAGAGTGCAGTGTCGGTTAATTTTCAACAAGGGTTCAGACTATGAAGTTTGTCTCTGGTAGACTCCAGCTTCTGCAGCATACTGACAGTGACTTCATCATTATCTCCTGCTCTCTGTAAAGCCTCTCCCTTCATATTTGTTAAGAATTCCTTTTGAAGGTGGATGGGAATTCACTTTTAAAAGTCAGTGTTTGAGACTCAAAATTTCTACTGTTTTTGGCAAAATATCCTGTCTCTGGTGTAATGTTTCATTCAGATCTGTAGGGCACAACATGCAGCTTGGATTTAGATGAATGTAAGCATCTGCCCATCTCCTTACCTTCCAGACCAAAAAAATACAAGGAGGCTTTGTCTTTTACCTGTCCTTACATAAAGCTTCTACAAAGGTGATGAGGCATAAAGAGCAATCATAATACAAAATATTTCTAATACAGGATTATGTGAATGACCAGATGCAGTGGAGGAAGGAAAACCTTATGTGTGCAGCAGTTCTGCCTTGGCTAGCCTTGTGGCCTTAATGACTTGATGATCTGGGGGGGAATATTTTTTTTTTTCTGTTTTTCTCCTGGAACTTCTCTAATCAATAGACTTTCCAATAGTTACACGATGGAATGACAAAAATGATCCTGTTTCCTAAGAAATGTCTCTGGTGGCAAAGTTTTTAAAGGTCTGGGAGTTTCCCTATTGTATTTAATGGGGCCTTTGGCTCATAAACACATTAAACAAAGAAACAATAGATCCCTAGGGGAATTTTAAAAGCTGAAGTGTAGGAACTTTAATAATATTATGAGGACCTAATATGTCTGATGTGGGAACTTAAATCTGAGGCAAGAATCATGAAAAGAATGTTCGAAGTGAAGATTTAATTACATGATTTATTGTTAATCGTTTATTATTATATATACAGTGCCAGGGGCACTCCTGGTGCTTTACAGATGATTACAGAATAGCAATTCCCAGATCAAAGATCTTGATCGTGCAATCTTTATTTGTGTAAATATTCCCCATGGTGCCTGATCTTGTTGCATGTTAAAACTCAGTAATAAACCCCCCCAACACAGCCCATCATAGACAATTAAAAGACCTTCAGCAAGAGAACACTGATTAATTATCTTCTCCAGAACACTGAATATTTTGGTGACATATATTGTATGGATAAAAGATATCTATTGTGTTTTAGCAAACCTCACATTTTTCTGCAGCTTTAATTCTTAATTACAATGTCAGCAAACATTAAGATTATTTCCATGATAGAAGCAGCTTGTTTTCTGGAAGAAAAAAGTCCACTGGCTTGTCCCCATATGTTTCAGACCCTGTTGATTTAATGGAGCCAATTTACTTGCATGTAATTGTTCCCTCAGTGATCAGTATAGAAAGTTTCACCTTCAGAGACAGATGCTGAATGTGAAATACTCCTGCTATGCAGCTGCTGAAATCTCTATTTGCAGAAGGTTCTGCTTTTCTTTGTTTTGTCCTGTAACACTTTGCACTCCACTGGAAATGCCACCAATGAGCAATGCACTTTAGATGGTTTTCCTATTCTTCAGCTGAAATGGCTGTCGTTTATCCACTGGGTCGCTGTAGGCAGCCACGAAAGTGAACACATTTGTGCAGCCATCTTTTGGCTTGTGTCTTTGAGACATAACATTTCTGGTGGGGAGCGATTGTGCGCAGAAGGCAAAGGAGGCTTTTTCTTCCTCCATCTGTTGCAGGATTTTAATATAGTTTTTTTGCAGCATGCTGTCCCATTGCTCTAAAAGCAGTGGCATGTAGCACAGCGAAAGGTATTCTGGCTAGCAAGGTGTGATGATTTACATACCTAAGATTCCAGTGTAGTGATCACAATTCAGATCCCTATCTCAATATCCTTGGTCTAGACAGTGGGTACAGAGTATTGCTGGAGGAGGCAGTTTGGGTGATACCCAAGGTTGCCTGCTCTTGAAAACACTTTTTTTTCTTTCAAGGTTGTGTTTAATCATTAAGATTTAAACAGTCCAAGGTGTCATAATTACACAGGTTGTTGTTGAAGTCTAGTACTTAGTGCAGGATTGAGCGTTGCTCTGGCCAGTAGCTGGCTGGCACTGACCAATTTTGTGTTTACAACTAATGATAGGGAAGCATTTTTTCATGCAACTCCTAATTACACTTAGAAACTTACTTTAGAAACTGTTGTTTTTCTGGAGAATAGGAGGATGTCCCTGGGGAAGAATTGCTCTACATACACACCCTGTTTCTTATACTCTTTACCTTACTGTTGAAAACAATGCACTGGGCTAAAGGGAGCTGTCGGCTGGCTCGGCATGATTGTTCTTACATTCTCACGTGTTCCAGGTTCTTGGAAATTTCTGATTTCAGACTCTTAATAGTGTGGCTCATAGCATTATGAATCCTTCTTATATTGTTTTAATAGCCACACAACCCTTCCTAAACTCCCCAACTCCTGTCTCAGCATGCCTAGGGCTGAATTCTCAAGAAGGGCTGGTCTGTAGTTGCTACCAATTCTATGTATAAAATTCTGACTCTCCTGAATCAATGACAAACCTTCAGAGGGACTGGAGTTTCAATGCAGTCATGGATCTCTTGGAGATTGCTCAGATTCAGCAGCAAACGAATACTGACAACTAACCTTCATGGCTCCCTTCTAGCTCTCTCCTAAATGCTTTGACAGTAAGCAGTTTTGACATGCAAAGTTGAAGTATGGCTGTGAAGTGATTTACTTAAGGTACATGTGAAGGAGTTGTGAACCAGAATTAGTATTATCTAGACACAGAATGTCAGGTTTCTGGCCAAATAATATAATAGCACTTTCGGAGGACTTCTAAACCATGTAAGGTTAACCATATTAAGGATCAGCTTTACAGTCACCAGCAGGTTGGGCTGTCATCAGCAGAAGACGTTTCTCTGCCTTCCCTCTGTCTTCCCCCTTTTCTTTTCTTGAGCTATCACAGTTCCCAGTCTAACCTATTAGCAAACACTGCTATGTGTTTATGTGAATAAACCAAGCTGTATTGCATGGTAACTGAACAGGACTACTGTTCAGCCCTCCTTGACTAGTGAGCTCTGGCATAAAAATGGTGTAAACGGATGGGAACGGTAAGTGCTTCAGCTCCCACAGCTCCATCCACCTCTGATTGAAAGTCAGAGATCTTATGGTGCAAAATCATTTGGGTGTGGGACAGACTCACCCCACAGGACGGATACAGTCTGTAGACTGTCACCTTCTCTGATCTAGTGGCCGTGGTATCCAGGTCTAGTCAGAAGGCCCCTAAATGTGCTAATTTTTGTTAATTATTTTTGCGTGCATACTAGTAGTGCTTGAAAGCCCAAGTTGTGATTGGGATTCCATTGTGTTAGGTGCTGTGCTAACACACACATCATGTTTCTGTTTTCTATCTGTCTTGAGTTTATCAAGGAGCATCGAAAGAAAACGGAAACTGAAGGTAAGGGACTAAATTTTCATTGCTCCATGAAGACAATGGACATTCTCAGATTCAGCTTTTTCCCAAAGGTATGTTTTCCTGGAGGCTGAAAACATTCTCTTCACTTTTTGAAACAACTTTAGACATGTTTTTTATCTGTAATGTCTTATGTTGGTATAAAACCTCACAATAAAGCCCGAAACTAGACAAGTGAAGTGATCCTGATGTGATTGCAACCGATCTTCAGCAGTGAACAGAAGGAGAATTGAGATTCACTTTATCCAGAGCTGTATGTTTTCTAGGTTTACTGTAAATGGATGCTTAAGAAACAAGTGACCTCCTGAAGACCTCAGGATTCAAAGAATAACTCAGAAGTGACCATACAGGTTAGCTTGACCCACAAAATACCCATTACTCATTCCTCTTTAACTCTGAAACAGCAGTGCCTTTGTTTCTCTCTTTTTCTCTAACTGGAAGGTAATAACAGGACCTGTGGCTTTGCTCTGTACGTGTCACTGCCTGTCAAGAACAGCAGGCAGATGAATAACACTATTCCTCCCTTGAAATTCTTTCCTTGAAGTGAAATGAATGAAAATCTTTACCATTGAAAGAGAAGAATCCAATTTTGTGGAGAGGAAAAGGATGGATTTAGGCTTAGATTGGTTTACCCCATTTTCAATTGTTTTTACAACAGTGATGTTGGAAATAGCTAGAAAAACAGTGAGAAAAAGGAAAGCATGATTTAAGTATCCAAAAAAATCCTTATCTTCTGGAAACTGGCTAATTAGAAGCTAGTAAAGTAAACTTAGGACACCATTGTGGTCAGAATGAGAAATCCAGTTGTCATAAAAATACCTCTCCAGTTTCTGATGCTGGAATAGTCATTGTTAACCTATTTTTGCACCAAGAACTGGGAGCTTTGGGACAGGACTTAGTAAAGTTCATCAGTTGAAAAAACAAATAATCTGTTCACCACCAAGTAAGCTGCTATGCTGATTCTTCAAGGCCAGGAGGTAAAGTCTCTAGAGTAGTGGGGGAGATGAGTGGTAAAAGGACTTGCTTTTTCTTTCTTGTGTTTGAACAGTGTGTTCACCAGATTTTGGTGGTGTTATCATCAGACAAGTATTCTCTTGTAAAATTGATACCTCCCAGTCTACTTCTTATTAGTAATGTAATAGCTGTGTTGAAGTCATGGTGGTCTAAGGATAGAATGGAAACTAGGCATTCAGAGAGAGATGATATCTTTTATTAGATATTTGTATGTGCATTCTGCCTTCCCTCAGAGACCTTGAAAGAATCTAGTAGGCAAATTTATAACAAGCTGATGAATAAAAGGGATGCTTTCTCAACCTTAAACTTGTTTTCTCTGGGCATGGTGGAAGAATGATAGCAGGGTAATGTAAAGAAGCAGCTTCCACTGTTGTTGTCTGTGCTGTTTGCTGTGTGAATAAACAAAAGACTTCAATCTCCGGCACTGTTTTTGCTACAATGAATGCTTTGTAAATGCTGATGGATGGATCAGGAGAGGATAGAAAGATAAGTGACACATCTTGCCAGTACTGAATTCATACATGGATCGAAAGTGAAGTGTAATTACCACCCAGATCAAATTCTTTCAAGAGCCAGAGATGTCTAGACCAACAGCAGATATTTATTTTTAGGGTTGATCTTTGTGGGTTTTATTAGCAATGCTGCCTTCCCTGGGGTAGAAGCAGGGGAGGGAAGAACACAAAATCCTCTTGAGCTTCTATTGTTAAAAAAAAACTATATAAAGATTACAGGAGAAACCTTAATTCTGAAAGCAAGCTGTGTTTTTGTGATGTTCCTTCTGAGATATTCTCTGCTTTAAATTGGCTTGAAGAATCAGTGTAATAAAACTGGCATTTGAAAACTAAATTATGTATTTAGAGAAAAAGTAACTTTGTAACTCGGATAAAGGGTCTGATAATGAAGTTTTTTCTTCAGTTGAGACAATCCTGAGCAGTTAATTTTACCAGTAGTCACGATGTGTAGATAATGAGGTTTGCAGGTTTGTGCAAACATAGATATGGCTCTGTTCACTATAGCTACACAAAAGGAAGGAGCTGAACCCATTCTTCTAATAATACCTCTTTTTTAGCAAATTAGTTAGCCATTGCTGGGCTCTGACATGCATCGCTTCGGTTCGCCCCCGTGAAACACCTGCACACCAGCCTTTCAAATGTAGCAAGCATCAGCTTCTTCGTTATGTTCAATTGGAAAATGAGCCATCTGAAGGTGTGTTAAGAAATTTTTCAAGTGGGCTGCCCAATTTGGAAAGCTGAAAAGATGGATGTTTTGTTAAACAACAAATCTAAAGAACATGGAGTGGGATCCTAGCAACATGATTTCACCACCTGTAAGTGGGTGCTAATATTCCTCTTTGCCATCTGGGGAGAAGACAGATCTGCTTAAGACTTGCAGAATGTTCGAAGGGTCCCACATTGAACATCTCTATACAAAATCAGGTTTTCTTTCTGCAGGATTTTGTCTGAACGGGATATTCATAATGTACTAACATCTCAGCACTGGAAAGTATTTGTGCTTAAACATATTGAATCACAGACCTCTAGAAGTTGCTCTGAAGAACCTTCCAGTTAAGGCAGAAGTGAACGTGTTTCTTTCTAGTACCCTTTTCCAAATAGGTTTATGGGGAGGATGAGAATAAAAATGAACAGCATGGAATTCCTGTTTGATATTCACGATAGTGAGAAGCAGCCAGTTGATTGTAGAGGTGGGTGGCTCCTCTTTCCCCCTCACACCAAGTACTTGGCACTGGGTCTGTCTTGCCTCGCAAGAGCGCAGCCGGTTCCCTGCTCTCCAGGCTGGTCTCCACTAGATGACGGTGTTGTTCTAAATTCGCTAGAGAAGGCTGCTTTCCCCCAGCTGCAGTCCTGGGTGCTTTGCTGTGACATTGGGAGCAAAAGCAGGACTTCTGTATTAGATAGGTGCTTTGTCTGATGGATTTGCTGTATAACTGCATAGGGAGACGCTGAGAATGAAAAGATAATCTGAGAAGTGCTGCAAATGTGTCAGCTGGTTGATCTGGGATTACAGATGAGATTCAGGATTCCCACATCAGTGGACATGTCTACATGAAGAGGATGAGTTTTAACTTTGCTGTGATACCTGCAGTAGTAGTTCAGGGTGCATGGCTGTTTAACAGCCGAGTTCTTTACATTCCTTTGCAATTATTGCTTACAGGTGGCTCAAAGACTAGCATGAGTTGTCTGTAGTTTTGAAAAAGCAGAAATTTTCCTCCTTGGAGCAGGAATTGGGTGTTTAAGAAGATGTGATGTCCCGGGTATTAGAAAGGAGTATTGCCCATGTTCTTATATGGGAAATGGGATTCAGTGGCTGGGATTAGAACACTGAAGTTTCTGGCTGCCAATTCAAGGGGGAGAAGAATAGACTGGAATTGATTTTGCTTGTTCCCCAGTTATGTCAATACTCTTTTCCTCTGACATGCTGTTTCTATAATTTCTGGTGAAGTTTTTATGTAACAGTGAATAAAACAAGTGAATCAGGAGCTTCTAACCTCTATCTCAGGACTTAAGAACAACATCCATATAATTTTCTGACAGTTGACAAGTTCATACTGGATAAAAGCAAATGCTTTCAGCCATCATAAAACAAAGTTCTTTATTATACTGTGTGGGAAATGTTGCAGTTGATCTTTCTTGTTGCCAGACTCTTTTCAAGACATTTAGGATAAATTACTGTATAAAAGAAAATTTTACAATTGCTTTATATCTTGCTTAAATTTTTAAGAGTAAAGACTTTAAAAGCAGTCCTTCAGGTGCATGAACGTGGGGAATGGTGTGATTCTCTGTCTGAACCGAGTACTTTCTTACCACCATGCTAACTCCCAGTGCACAGCGACTTGCATGCATGTTCTTGTTTGTGTACCTGGAAGTTTAAAAGCATACAGCCTGGAGGACAACACAAATATAAATGCTGTTACATGAGGTGGTGCATGGTCTCTTGATTGTCTATGGCTTCACATGGTACAGCTGAAACACTGTCAAGGTGATGCTGCAGGCTGTAATAGCAGGTGAAGATGTATGATTTGTCTGCCTCAGAAATGGGACCTTCTACCTGCACCCTCTGATTTCCCACCTCTGAGTCTCTGCTTTTCTTACGTTACCTACGGGCAGTTGGGTGGCAGTTTATGCCATGTAGCTTCTTGATGTCAAGACAAGGCTTAGAATACACTTTTCTTGTGATGCTCCTATACCTTTCTCTGTGAAACAGCTGTTCCTTTTGCTTTTTGTTGGGTTTCCTCTTGTCCACTGTTTCAGTGTGGCTGGAGAGCTCTAGGAGGTGGGACATGAGAATGCCTGCAAGGCTTCAGAGATTTCCTGTTCCAACAGGTCTGCATCCATTCCTGCTCCATCCTGACCCTGTTGGGATGCCCTCTACTCCTGGTGTAGTGTGTCCTCTGTGCTATCCATTGACTGTAGTCTCACAGTGGAAAATACATGTTCTGTTCTGTATTACCCAAGTTGCTTAGGAAGACCTGTAACTACCTCACACTTTTTTTCAAGATGTTGCTAAATAAGACTCTCTATACTTACCAAGAATAAGTAAAATTTAATGGCAGGATTAGGATTGCTACATTTATGAAGCTCAAGATAATGAAGAAGTCTACAGAAACACTCTCCCAACTTAAGGAGAGCAAATCACAGTAAAGAGGGTGCCAAAGCAGAGCGAAGTCTTGATTAGCCTTGAAATTTGAGGACATCTGGATCCAGATAAAAAGCTGTGGTCAGCTTTCTTTTCTAATATGAACTGAATTCAGACACACTTGGACTTTGTGTTGAGCCAGTTCTGGAACCCATCCCCCTCTCTAATCTTTATTGATCTATGTCCCTTTTTGTGTGGCGCTAAATTAAGACAATCTGGCATTCTCACAAAGTGGCCAAGCCAAACACTCAAAACTTGGGAAATGCAAGAATTTAAGTTGTTACTACAAATTCACTATAGTCTTTATGCTCTATGCATTATGGTATTGTCTTCAGTATGGCTCACCGTCTATTAAATCTGTGCTCTGTTTAAAGTGGAGGATGGATATTGCTCACTTAATGAGCAGCTATTTAATATATTTTTTATCTTCATTGTTCAGTGTGTACCCCATGGCTTATTTACTGCGTGCTATTCAAAGCCTGCTCTGAATACAGAATTATTAATTTCCTTGGGAACTTTCCTTCAGCAGTCATTATTGTATCTGGGTGCTTCACAGACATGAAATAATCTGTTTTTACAACGCCTCAATGAAGTGAGGGGCATACTGCACCCCTGCTTGGACAGATGGCAAAGAGAGATATGAAGATGAAGGGAAAACATTGCCAAAGGTTTTTTTGATTGTCTGAGACTTTTTTTTTCCTGAGTTCATGGCACTGCAAAATATTTTATATATTCAGAGCATAGTTCCTACCAATTTCAGTTCTAGCTGTGAATGCTCCATGGTTTTGCAGATCAGACTCTAGGGCCTCCTGTTGGGTCCCTGAGAGGATGACTGACAAGCTGTAAAAATGTGGATGGGTTGATTTGCTTAGCAACACATACAAACACTGTGGTGAAGGGTGGGGTGGAGTCTAGTTCTGCAGGAGCAGCACTCATACATCTTTAGGAGACACCTGGACTGATAAGCAGAGGGAGGAGACACTCAGTTCCCCTACTCCCAGAAGAATTCCCAAACTCCTTTCTCCAGTTGGAACCCTGGCAATGAATCATCTCTTGTCTTTGCCTTTGTTACAGCTTCTCTTTGACAGAGTCTAACTGTACCCTCTGGAGGCTCGTTTCCTGGGTCAGGGAGGTTTCTCCAGAAGGCAATTCAAATTAGGAGCTTAGTTTGGTCACCGTTGCCAGCAATCCAGTGGGACAGGTGCCTTCCCTATTGACCACGGAGGGACCCGAAGGACACCATCCTCACTAGGCTGAAGTTACTCAGTGTAAATGACCTACGTTTCTATCTCTGTGACCTGCTCTTGAGCCCCATCCAGTGCTCTTCTAGGCTCCTGGGCCCAGTAGCTGTTTTGTCTTCTTCGCCCTCCCTCTAGCCTCAGTTCTTTCATCCTAAACAGCCTTGTGCTCAGTTTTTGCCCATCCTCAAGTATGTGCCTCACCCAAGCATTTCAGCCAGTTTCTTTCCCTTCCTACTAGTCTTGTACTTTTAACCTGTGTCAAGACAGTTTTGCCATTAGTACTACAAGCTTGGCAGCAAGATGGTCATTAAAAGCACAGGGGAGTTGTGGGCCTTCCCCTGCCTTTTAATCCTGGGATGTATCTCAAACAGGTGGGAATGAGAGTAGACAGAAAAAAAAAGAACCTTCTACAACAATGTAGTCCCGAGTGCTGCATGCTCAGGTATAAGTGAGCTGGCACACACGTGCACACCTTTCCCATGTAGGTGCTCCTGGAGAAGGAAATTCTGCAATGAAAATGGGTTTTACCTTTTTTACAAACTTTTACCTAGTATTGCAGGTATTTTCCACTTCAATAAATATTGATGAAAGTCTTTGAAAAGCAGTCTCCAAGTTTCACAGGAAGAGCATGAGACACTCGTATGATCAAAACTCTCTCCTCCTTCAGGATCTTTTTTTAAGTTTTGGAGATTTCCAGATTACTTTTTTTAAACATGGCCAAAATGATGTATTTTTATCCCGTTTCATTCTTGGAAAAGGCAGCTTGTTTTGCCTAAAACTTCCCTTTAAATAAATAAATCAGCCTAAGAGAGACAGAATGGAAAATTTCAGACTGGATAGCTAAAGGTTGGCAAAGTTTACAGCAATTGAGAAGAGGATTTTGTAATGAATGGGAAGTGTCAAGCAACCTTTGCAATAATTGATGCTACCAGCCCTTGCCTATAATAAGGACAATTATCAAATGTTTCAGTAAAATCATCTCTGTCCCAGAAAAGTTCCATTTTAGTGCCAAATCCTTCAGGCTTAATACCTTTGTTACTAAACAAAGTCTCGATTGCCAACCTCCAAGTACTTAGAAAGGAATGTTCTACTTAATTCCCATTCATAGTTGTAATTCATGACTAGTCTGAACTTTGAGTGCACCTGTAAAGGCACTGTTTGTGTGTATTGTATTGCTGGCAACAGTGACTGTAGTAAAATACATGCAATAGATGCCACAGTTAAAGTGTTTTCCTAAGATGATAGGAATATTAGTCAATTAGAGTAATCCAATTGAGATCAAAATCAGGAGAGATGGTAGGAAGATGAGGTAACTGGCACTGCTGTTAGCTGTGCAGTGTTTTCTAGAGAAACAGAAAATGTCACTCTCCAGTCGTAAGTAACTAATCTGATGGTGAGAATATTACCAGTGAAAATGAGCACAGTGTATCTGTGGGTGAAGGTTATTGAAAGCTGAGCCTATCTTAATTTTGAGGGTGTGTGTGTATTGAGGGTGTAGGCGATGATGAGTTCTGAGATTGGTTTTCAGATATAATTCAGAGACCAACTGCAAGGAAACCAAAATTAGAGTCAGGATCTGTATTCAGTTAAAATGAAACTACGTCTTGTAAAGGGGGTATGTTAGAATGGGATCTTCCCACTCAACTGATTTCTGGGTATAGTCAGGGTTACAGGCTCGCTAAAAGCAAACAGATTTTTCTGCCTTTTGCCTTGTTCTTTCTTCAAAAGCCAAAACAGCATAGAGGGAATTGGACAGAATTTCTCCTTTAGGATGCTACTTATTAAGTTCTGATTGGTTCCACCAAGGTATAATGGGGTTTGTTTTCAAGGCATTGGAATGGTATGATTGCCTTTGAAAACTTTGTTTAGCCTGTGGAATCTCTACAGATACTGAGAACAAAAGGATCCAGTCAGAGTCCAAAAGCTGCATAGTCGATTTGCAGAGTCAATTAAAAGGTTGTTTTTTCCCAGCATTTGATTTTTAATCTTGCTTTTAGGAAAAAATAAATGAAAACTGGTAAAGAGCGATTTACAAGAGAAACTCTGCCTGCAGTACTTTATAGATATGATGCAGACCACATATCTTGACAGTTCATCAGATCTTTAACTTAATTTTGTTTCTCCATCTTGTGGCAACATGCTAGAGTGCTTATATCCCATCAGCTTCCAGCACTGAATATAGCAAATAAGTAGGAAAAGTCGATGAGGCTAAAGAAAGACAAAACAGAGACACAATACAATGGAATAAAGTGGTAAATTAGGAAAAAACATGACAACAATCTAAGACCTAGAAATCTTCTGGGTTTTTTTCTACCATTTTGATGAACTGGTGTCACCTTCAGACAATCTGATTTGCCCAGAAATCAATCCTGCAGGCCACATGAGGCTAGTAGCATTAGCAGCTCTGTTGGTACCCAGGAACTCTAGTTTTAAACACCTTCTCTCTTTGCTCTGGATTTGCCTAAGAAAATGACTTAAGGTTCTGATAAAGGGATGGCTGCATTTTCCTAGAAGATACTTTCCTCAAAACAAAACTAACAAATTACCAATAACAACCTGAACACATGTACAAACCCCTTTCTAATGATTCCCAAATAGGCCTCTGTTTCAGTGGATTTTCATCTGTCACCTTAAAATTTCATAACCCCACGACAGTCCCTGTAGGCATGGAACTTTTAGTCTATACAAGGCTGATTATGGTCAGCTTAATTTTATGTCGTCATATAATACTTTCTTCTGTCAACAGTTTACAGAAAGTACCTATTGATTTGTTTTAAGTTACCAGCACATGTTTTTTTCTTTTTCTCAAGACAGATACTGTAGATTTTTACTTCAAGGTAGTTATAAGTAATTGTAGCTTCAAGTAAACCTTTTCTTCAGATTTAAGGAAAATTCATACTCCTTTTTTAACTCCGATCTGAAACTTGGGACTACCCTTAATACATACCTGAAATCAAATGTTCATCTGACCAGTGCAAAATTTGCAGAAATTTTAGGTATGGACAGGAATTAATTCAGTGACTCAGATTAATCTTTAGAGGGGAAAAAGCCCTTCTTTCCAGCTCAATTTATGACTGATGTAAGATTTCAATAATAATGACTAACCAAAAAATAGAGTAGAATGCCTTCTGGTTTTCAGTGTGAATAGCTGCTTTCTTTTTTTTTTTTCTTTTTTCCTTTTTTTTTTTTTTATTTTGGTAGATAGTAGCAGTGGACAACTCCTTGAGCAGGAGAATGATTTCAGGCACCAAGTGGTATATTCTAAATTACTGTCTGTTTCTGTTTTCAACGCTGTTTGGCAACACTTGGCAGAGATATTTCATATAAGTATTGCTTTAAACTGCTTTAAACTCTAGGAATGGTGGCTTTGTTGTCTCTACCTACCAATTTCATGTGATCTTAACAAAATATTGACTTCAAACACAATCTTTGTCCCTGAGTTGGACTCCCCTGACATTTTGTCCATGACTCCTGCATTGAAAATATAATGTCTCAAAGTATTGGATCCAGCTTCTTTTCATCACATGGTAACAAGTATAATTATTTAATTCTAGGAAAACACTAGTTAAAACCAAAATCACTATAATTTTAAGTACTTAATAGGTTAAATAAGAGTCAAGAACGTCCCTCTGTAAAAGTGTTTAAAACGTGCCACTTTAGAGGTGTAGTCATGTTCCTGTTCAAAAGATTTCTCTTACCCCACATAGATCATACCCGAATGACTCCTTTTCACTCACTGATCTTCAGCCACTTCATCAAGGTGGGTAAGATGGAGGGGTTCATGACCCTTCATTTAATGCCTTTTCCATTCGGCTGTGCTGGCTGACACTTAGTTTGTCAATAAAAAAGTCCGAACGCTACAATTTGTGCTAGAGGAGATTACATTTCCTTTTCACTGGTGCAAAGCATTCAGGGCCAATTCTATTCTCACAGAGTACAATGGTAGCACTCCCAGTGAGGGGCAATTAGTCCTGGGAGTCATTTGCTTCACCAAGTATCTGTTCAAATTGCTCTCTGATGCCTCCAAATATATCCCTCATTTTCATCACTGTTTCTTCTTTTGCCTCAGTACAGAGGCTCCTGCAGAGACAGTAACAGCTTTAAGATACTTGTAATCCTATTGCAGCATTGTGTAAACTGTGATAACGTTTATTCCTCTTTAGGTAGGGGAGATAGTATATGCTTTCACTGGATATATTTTGTAGACATATTCATCTATTTGAAAGATATCTCTGTCCTCTTATTTTATATTCTTTACTTGTCTGTGTTCTGAAGCATCCAAATGTGCTTAAATATATATTTCATCTCCTACATTGCTCCATTTGATTGGCATAAGATACAACATTGCAGCTGTCAGTGAGCTGCTGGTGGGTAGGACCCCATTTGCAATCCAATTTTTATATGTGTTTGATACCAGAAAAAAACTGCATTTAAACTAAACCATTCATCTACAAGAAGGGGGAGGACTTGGGCAATTAATAAATCTCTTTGCTTGTTCATTTCTGTATTTTCCAAAAAGTAATAATCTTGTTGTTAAAGATGATTGGAAAATTGCTCATAAACTCTTAATAAAGAAGAAGAGAAAGCACATAATGTTCTTCCCTTGTGGCTGATAGACTCAGCTCTTGAGTGGTAGGTGTCACAGATGCTACAGTTAAGTACTTTTAGGGGTGATCCAAGGCATACGTGCTCTTATTTTAAAGACAGAAACCCAGCATCTTTTCTTCTTCTAAGCTGATTGAGTGCATGTGACACTTTTAACGTTTGATTTTCTCCACGGCCATAAACAACCTTGAAATTGTGATTCATTCCCCACATATTGCTTGGCACTCTGATGCTTTCTAATATCTCCCAAAGCCATCAACTGCAGAATTTGGAGTTGGACACTGACACTGTGCAGTACTGTGTCATGTTCTGTCCATGCCTGTTTTTATCCTAACCTGTATCCACAGCGTAATGTCACCTGGAAACATGCTGCTGGGAAGGGTTTGAATGTGGTCTTTAGCATCCATAACTAAGATTATTTTTCTTTTTTTTTTTTTTTAAATCTGCTCTGGATGGCTTGGGAGGTTTGTTTGTCTTATTTCAAGAACAAAAATTTATACATCTTTTTAGGGGAAAAGAGAAGATAGCAATATGGCCAATCTATAACCTGTTTTAGTAAGTGAGGAACAGGGTCTAAAACTGAAGACTTTTCCAGGGAGCGCAAGGGTGAGAGCTGAAGCCTGTAGCTACTAAGGGATACATGTGCATCATTTGTAGCTTACACTTGTATACTCAGCCTATCCACATTTGAGCTGTGTCTCCACAGAAATAATAATCCTGATGACTTTCAGAGACTTATGGCTTTGAGACACTTTCTGTAAACAAAAGAAAAACATAGCCAGTCTAGAATGGTCTAAGCCGGATGAAATAAAACAAAAACATCATCAACAGAAGAGTACTTTAAAAAATCATTTTGAATAGACTTGAGTGTTATCCCAGATTTATGGTGATTGTGCCCCTTGAAGCACTTGCCAAGTTTATATGCAGTTTGTGTGTGGTTTTTGAATGCTCGGCACAAAGTGACATTGAGAGGGTTTCTTTTAACATGCTCTGCTTCTCCTGTTAATTCTAACTCCCTAGGGCTTCTCACAGAATAATTTCAGATACTGTTAGCTAATATGTTAATCTGCATAATATCTTTAAGATTTTTCTCTCTATTAAGTGTATGGTTGGTATGAGGTTTTGGAGAGGTTATTAGCTGAACTGTGATCTTAATGTAGGGGACTAGGTATCTTGAAGGTGTACAGTTTGAAGAGCTCTGCTGCAGTGCTGTGGTCTTAAAGAACTGCCTAAGTTGCACTTTGTGCTAAGAGATAAACTGAAGGATTGAAGGAAGAGAGAACAAATCAAAGGGTCCAACTCATGCATACAATGCATAGGTCAGGATGGAGCAAAAGGTTGCCTAAAGCACATCTATCGGATTTGGAAAACTTTGACTCATGTCTTTGACTGCAAGAGTGTTTTCCCCACCAGAGGTATTATGCTAATTACCTTGCTTTTAAAAATAAGACCTGGCTTAATTTGTCAAAATCTAAGCCTAAACTCTGTTCTTGCTGTGATGTCTGAGAGAAATCAACCCACTAATAATGCTAAGTTGAGCAGCATTTGGAGATAAGATGACAGTACTCAAAGTCATTAAGCTGGACAGTAGCTAACCTGTCCAGCTCACAGGTTTTTCATTAAGGAACTCATCAGGAGCTTTCTGACAAGACTCTTTTCTTCCAAAAATGCTGTTTTGTCAAGAATAAGCTGGGGGAGATGTGGAAATCAGCCCTGCCCCAACTTAGCTTGTAGCAGAAGTTGTACAGAACTTACCTGCAACAGGACTGAGCTAGAATTCAAATCCAATTCTGTCTAATTAGCATGAGGGACTTCAGCTTGGCTTTTTGCTGCCAGGCTGTAAATCAGTGGTCTCACATGTGTACATACGCTCTCGCTAGTTTCAACCCAATTTCTATTAAAATATTTATACAAAATAAAAATTCCAAAATAGAAAGGTTGGGCCAGAAACTTATGACAAAATAATATTTGGGATATTTAACTTGGATAACCCAGGGACAAGTCCTAGAACTGATTCAGGCAGAGCAAGGGCTTGAATTTGTTGGAGCTCTCTAGTCATTGGTGAGTTCCTTCTCCTCCTAACCCCTAGCCTTGGCTTTTGCAGCTTGTTTTTGAACTTCTAGAGTAGGCTCTTTGAGGCAAAAGCTTTGCTTTCATCCCTCTTTGTAAAGTGCCAGGTACAGCAGGACCCTGACCCCGATCAGGACCTCTGGCTGAAAATGAAGCGCGTTGGCAAAGTGTATCATTGCCCTCTGGAATTGCTTGCCTGCAACAAAAACCTGCTGTCAGTTGAGGGACTTGCATCTATACTTTCAGTGCTGTAAATCCGATCACATCTCATTCAAATCTAGAAGGGTTTTGAGTACGGACCCAAACATCACCCTTAGAAACCTACACAATGACAGGCTGACTGAAACCCTGTGTGAAATGGCTGCACAGTTTCAGTGCTCACAGGGCATATGCTTGGTACAGGACAACCCATAGCAGTATCTGTACAGCTGCATCAACAAGAAATTTTTCTGTCTGAGTGTAAGGGACATTAGTCTTCAGGGCATGGTAACATACTGAAATACATGTCAGATGGTGCAGCCAAGGTGTTTTGTTCACCAAGACAGAAATCTGTTCATTCTAGGGAAGAGCAGGTTCTATTACATTTTACACCCCTCTGACACATATTTCAGATTTTGAGCCTTAAACAAGCCTATTCTACTGCTTCCTGCTCTCCAGGATCTGAGGGTTTTTTACTAGGACAGGGTTATTAAGTCCAGGGTTTCATGAAAATGTAGACAGGATGTGGCAATACTGGAGCCAGCCAGTACTTCATGTTCTTGCTGGGTATGACACAGGTGGAAACTTTCTAACCATGCCAGTTATGGTCCCTGACTGGTCACTTCTCATGATGTCCTCAGGCTGCACTTTTCAAGATATTTAATGTTGCTTTTAAAACTGCAGCCCCTTAGGTCGTGTGATTTTTCACTTTCATGAAAAATAGAAGTTTCTAGGCCCTAGTTTGCAGAGAAGAGTTCAGGAATTTAAAATCTCCTCAGTGGTGCAGATAACAACAGCAGATTGAATTGGGGGAAGAAACAAACAGAAACCATTCAATTAAATCTGAGAGTTCCTGGTTTTTAACCTATGTCAGTAGTTTTGGCAGGTGGGAATTGATTGTACTGGAGGATAGGCTGTTAATTTGATCTTTCCTTTTGAAAGGCAAGAGGCCAAAGAGGCAAATGAGGCAGCCTTCAGCATCTTTAAAATTGCATTCCAGTAAAGAAATGGAAAACAGTAGTGAGAGAAAGGGAGAAAGTACGAATTTTATACAGCACAGGAGAGAGGGGAATGTGGGATCAAAGACTTCATAGTGAGGGAAAAGATTTCAGTAAACTGAAAGAATACCAGCTTGAAGAGGGCAAATTCTAGCATGCTAAAGATATGATTGTTTGGAGTTAACAGCTTGACATTACTATGCTGTTGGTGAAGTTGTTGCAGCTCTGCTGTGTAAGCTACGTCCCATATCATTATAAGTGTTGTTTTGTAACGGTCAGTACAAAATCCATTTGGACTGGCACTCACAAATGGCACAAGCTTACGAATGCCATTTTCAAGTCATGGAAGTGTAAATTGCCTGCAACATTATTGTAACACCAACAACTGGAACATCTCCTTTGCAGTGTCATTAGAATGGCAAATGGATTGTAGTACAAGTCTGGAGGGAACTGAAGTGATGCTGTTTGAATGTGAAATTTTAGGGGGGAACAACTTTGTGCTAGTCTAAAGTTATTGATTATGGCATTTAAAATGTGAAATTCCATGGAAAGCTATTCCAAAGAGGGTGAGTCTGTGGAGACCAACAGCACCATAATACGTGAGATAAAACAGGAAAATAGTTTCAATGCAAGTCTGCAGGGAGAAGCAACAATGTCACTTTACACGGAAAAATTATTTCAGTGCAAGTCCACAGAGACCTGTAACAATACTGTTTGGGTGTGAGATTCTATGGGAAATGAATTTCAGTACCACTCTGGCTGAATAAGGTCATTAGATGATGATGAGAAAATTATTTGATGGAAAGAAGTCTTAAACAATAGCCGCAGAAGAAATCACCAACATCAGTAAGCTTTCATTTGGGACAGCAAAGATACCCAACCTCTCCTGTTCCTTAAGCAGTGGAGGCTCAGCTTGGGCTCCCAAAGGAATGGGATTTTAGATTTTTAGCACTTGGTGATCTCAGCGGGCCTCTGGGATGGCGAGGAGCTGGTAGAGTATTGGACTTTGCCTTCTCGTTTCCCCCCCTGGCCTGCCCACTCCCTAGTCCCTGTCTCTGTGATGGGAGCACATGGATCAATTCAGAGAATGCACACCTACTGCTCTGGCACCTACCAATCTGTTTTGCTCTGCAAAGCTCAGCCAGCACAAAACAGTCCAAACTGGGGGCATGGGAACAAGTATCATGTCAGGGAAATTGTTTTCTCTTACTCACTTCCTCTAGGTACAGTTGTAGCAGGCCCAGTGGGACATGCTTGATCCAGATTTGTTTCAACAGCTCATGCTGTATTACATAACTCTGTTACTCTCCCTGTGTCCAAACATAATCACAGTTTAGGGAAATTTGAGCTCCAGTCATCCTGGCTGTCTACAAACCTTGGGATTTCAACAGCTTATAATGTAGTTGAAGTTTGCATCAAATCTAAATTTCACAGTTTCTGCTGAACTATCTCAACATAAGAGTGCACCAAAACAAGATTGCCATTTTAAGAAGAGAAGGACAATTTCCAGGCAAGTGATTCACCTCGAGTCCTGTAAGCACAAATTCTTGGAAGATAGCACTAAGTAACATCTTTAGTGGGTGAGGTTATGATGAGACAACCTGAACATTCTTATGTGTTTCCTATGTATCATGTATATAGAAATAGCTTTTAGCTGCCAAGGTCATCAGCACCCAAGAAATACCATAGATAGGTGGGAACAGGAGGTGTGAATGAGTGGACTGATTCAGTTATGTGTTTGGAGAATATGCTCTTAAAGCCACATTTTATATTATTTGTAAGGAATACTTGCCATACTATATAAGAAGCTCTTTGAAAATTTAGTGGTGCTTGTTATATTAATATAAAGAAAATAGCTGTCAAGAGGACAATAAAGCATTACTGACTTGCTAGTCAAAGTACAGCCTTTTTTGATATGACAGCTCTGTGTGGTCCTGCTATATTCACCAAATCATGGTTGGTCTCTCGGACTGAAGCAATCTTCTTCATGGCAATCCATTTGTTCACCAGTTCTTTCCCCTGTCATTCAGAGAGAGAGCTAAACTACTTCTCATTTGTCATGAATTTCTGTATAAAATTAGCCATATCCTGGGTAAATGTAACATCCCTCTTCTAAGCATTCACAGCAAAAGTAAAGAATTGTTGTTCAGAGTCCAGAAAGAGCTATTTGTCTGAAATGAAGAAATCAGCGTCTCTGAGACAGATTGCCCCTCACTTTGGGTCTGGGTCACAACCTGTCTCTCACATTTCTCTCGTGGCTCAGGAGGATACGTGTTGCAAAGTATAAAAGTAAGTCCAACTTTGGAAGGATATTCAGATGCAAAAATCAATTTGTGTCCATCTCTACTTCTCAATATATGTTGATGTGAAATTTAAGAAAGGCACTGTGCACTGGTTTGTGTTTTTTCTGTAATGAACTGCAGGAGCAGTAAATCATATCAAGAAGCATGTAGTCATGGCAAATGACTCAGTTCTTTCTACTAATAAAAGCAGAGGCTTCAGTTCCTGTCTTACAGGATAGCTGATTGATTTACAGTATAACAGCTTCTCTTTCAGGCTTCCTAGTATTTGTGTGCAAATAGATTTGGAATGGGAACTGATGAAACCTGAAGATGGGCACCAGATTGTGATCTTAATTGCTTCTGAGAATGGATCTTTTCAGATTTTCTAGATTGTAAAGGCGGAAAAGCCAATTTATAAAATCTTATAACAATTCAGTGGAATTTTTTATCGTCATTTGAATTAATCATCTGCCTATCGTTAATCTTGATCCTTTGGAGAAAATGGACAGCCTGTGTGCCATTATCTTCCAGCAGAGCTCCCTGGGCTTTCAAACTTTCTCTTAAAAGGGCAAAGGAAATCTTATCTGTTGCATGTCATCACAGCTACGTTGGCAAAGGATCTTGGGGATGTTCACAGCATGGTTGGAAGCAACATAAAAGCAGAACCCCTTATTATTATAGATGCCTTGGTTTTAGATGTATCCTCCCAAGATCTTGGAGCAGCGGCAGCTTATTCTTGCTTTGATCAGCTTTGAGCTGATTCTTGCTTCTTGTGTATGGGAAAGCAGCAGAAAATCTGCTTTCCCCGGGGATGTATTTGGTGGATACTGCATGTGAGAACCCTGGGAGATTTTCCTCCCATGTATTCTGAGCCACTGGGCCTCATTTACACAAAGAGTAACTACACAGACTTAACAAAATTATTTCCCAAATCCCTACTGTAGATTGGTACATCTCTGTTACATGGATGTACTTACAGTCATTAGCCTAACTGAGTAGCAGACCAAGTACAGTCAGTGGAAGCTTGCTGAAGTAACAAAGCTTCATTTAAAAAATAAAAAGCTTCATTTAAAAAATAAAATTAAAAAAAATTAAAAAATAAAAAATAAAAAAAAGTCTTTGCAGTGCATTTTTATTAATCTTAAGTTGTTTATTGCTCTTTAATACCTAGTTAGCCCCTCATGTTACAACACAGTATATTGGGAAACAGTTTATGCAGCCTTCCATTATTACTGAGAGAAGCAAATGAAGCATCAGTTATATTTGTTAGTCAAAGAAGAGGGAACAGAAGTAAATCAACTTAGGCTGTAGCAAGGTGATTTAAACATAAGGTAGACCTTTTTGTAGAGTACTTTAGTTGTGGCTCAAGATGCCTAGGGGATTTATGGAATAAGCGTAACAGGAGATCTAAGATTGACTAGACACCTACATCTCAGGGAATATTGGGAGATAAAGAAATCTGTTGTGCTGTGCATGATGAAGTGCTTAGGCCTGGATGACAAGGTAATATTTCATTTCAGCTTAAATGACCTTATGTCTGTTCCTCTATAAAATAAAATATCCCTGGGTCCAGAAAAGGGAATGACTGTACACAAGGGAAATCAGGTGAACAGCAGAAATTACCAGATCCTCTCAGTGCTGGAAATGTCCCATTTCTCTTTCCCCCAAAATACACACATCAGAGCAATGAGAGATCTACACTTTGATGTTAATTCACATCTATACAGTCTAGAGCACACACACAAATCCAGTAATCCTTTGTGCTTCTGAAGCACAGATTCCTTCTCATTTCCCAGCGGTAGAACAAAGAATCTTGATGGATGTCAGAGACCCATCAGAATGGACCCTACAGATCAGACTTCTGCTGTTCACTGAATACCACACGCAAGCCATCACACTGAGAGCACATGCAACCATTTCTTTCCTTTAAAAGGCCAGCATTATTTTATTATTTCAGAGTCTTACATAACTGTGTGGTAAAAATAAGAACACAGATCTGGGCCACAAAACATTCCAGCAATTCTCATTGCAAAAGAAACATAAACTTCAGCATCCATCAAACAATTCTCCCTCCAAATGAATAGTGAACATACAAACCCACCATCTCAGCTTGAGTTCCTTTGCAAAAGAAAGCCCTCTGGAGTTATTAAAAATAATAATAAAGTAATCTAGGCTCCCAACAGACAGCATTTGAACATCATGTCAAGTTCCTATAAAGTAGCGCAGCAACACCTCCTTTTACTAATTTCCCTAAATCCCTGGTGGCTTCCCACTGCCACAAATTATGCTTACATTCCTTTCTGTAAACCTAGCAAGAATTGCAGGCCCAGTGTCCCCTGTGCACAACTCTTTGAGGTCGGATGCTTTGGGTTGTCTGGTTGTTACTCACACCTCCCACTGCGAGGCCCAATATTTCCCCTGCCCCATCATTTTCCTTCCACCCCCCAGCCTGTTACAAATGACTGTTCCTCCACAGGGTGTCATGGAGAATGACTTTGTCAGGACAATGCAGGGTCAGTGACAGCATCAGGCGCGTGTTGAGTGATCTCATAGGGAGGGAGCAGTGTTCCACTGAAGGCAGCAGTCTCCTGCCTTTCATTTTAATTGGATCTTCGTTCTGACGGCCCAGTCTGAGATCTGCGATGTGCCTAGTGCAGATGTGGTCATCTGTGTTCAGCTTCTCATTGTGTCAGTAGTTCCCCCTGCTTTTAATCCTGGTTTTACATTCCCTCTATGTTCAGAACTCCATTTTATTGTTGCCCTCTTCTCTGCATATTCCTGATCAACTTCTTCCCATTCCTTCCTTCATTGAAAAGCACCACACTGCTTGCTTGGCTCAGCTCATAGAAACCCACCACATGGCTGCTCAACATGTCAAAGGCAAGTCTCCGTGTGCTGCTGAATCAAATCCAGAGAAAGCAGGGAAGCGTGGCTAAAATGTGGGGATACCTGTCATTCCTCACCTCCGAGAGCCACTGACTGCCAGATGGAACGGGAGCTTACTCTTCTTAGGTGGCTTTTGGGGAGCACAAAGCAGCTTCTCAGTGGAAAGGTCTTTCCTGTGGGATGCTAGGGAGGACGAAAGGTCAGTCAGCCTTTCAGTTGTCCTAATTAAGGACCTCATGGTCTTTAAGCTAACAGACCCAGCCACAGTATTGATTGTACTCTTTATTTCAGTAAGAGAACAGTGTTGAGATTCTCTAAGAGAGCAGCATGCTTTGAGGTTAGATCTGGAAGCATCCATTTTTTTGTCAGCTTCGGGAGTAACATGTTGTGGTTAGAGGCAGAAACAGGCCGTGTTTCCCATTGGGTTCTGCTCCATTGTCTCTGCCAACATCTTCTGCAGAAGTGTTTCACCTTATTATAATACACTTTTTACACACTTGTCTTCATGAAAATAAAGATAAATAAATTTGTCTCCCCTTGTGAAGCATTGTCACAGCATTGGGTGAAAGGCACAATATTAGCATAAAGTGTTACGGTCATTACTATTCATTCAGTGAGCACATTCAAGGGAAGTTTGTTTAAACTAGTGCTGCTTTGCCTGATTAAACAGTCAGCCGTGAATGAAGCCGCTCAGAGATGGATCTTTGGCCTGGTGCCACGGTCACCAAAGGTCAGAGCAAGGGCAAGCAGGGCTCCTCTTTCCCCATGCTAAGGTAAATGGCAGTAAATACTCATCAAAAATTAGCATTCCACTCAGGCAGGTGGGAAACGTATCTAAGAAACCCAGCTTCCAGAACAGTGTGGTTTTCAAAAACCCTTGATGACAGGAAAAATACTTAAAATGGGAGGAAAAGAGATCAACAGAAAATGTTATAGACATTAGCACCCTTAGAATGAGTGGTGACATAGTTGTAGCTGAAACTGCAGGCACAGAATAAGTTTGCTCATGTTTTCACAGGAAAGCAATCTGCAAGTGAGAGGGAGAGTGTCCATACCTTATTTCAACATGTATGTTTGCTTACCACTCTGTGTCTTTTCCCCTGAGATCTTCTGAAATGTCTGGGAGAGCAATGGTGGGTATGCTTCTGGTGAACCATTGATGTAATGGAGTTGTGGTAGAGACAGAGCTGTGCAGACAGGAAGGGCCAAACATTACAGAAGCTGTTAGGAAAGCAGATCAGTATCTATTTTGCTGAGAGGATTGGCCCAGTGAGCACTTTCTGTGCTGTGTCACGCCAGTAATCCACGGAAGGACAATTTTGGAGAATATGCCCTGAGCTCAGGCTGGGTTAGAGGATGCACAGATCACAGTGCCAGCAGCTGTGAGTACTTTGGTAGGGTGAAGCAATTCAGACCTTTCTCCCCAGCAGCCAGAGCCTGCAGTGGGCACGGTCACCAGAATAAGGTTCTGGATAAAGCCTGGCCCTTTCTGGTTGTCGAGTGGCAGCAATAAGCCTTTGCCATCCCTATGACCGTCACTGCACAGAGCCCACAGACTCACTGTGCTCCCATTGCACAAAGCTCTGCTTTGTCAGCAATAGCCACCACTTTATCCTCTTTCTCCGAGCCTCTGGGGACTTAGATACAGTTATTTTACAAGTGCATTAGCAGTGAAGGGAGTCTATATGTCTCCTCCTCCCATCCCCTCTAGCCCTTTTGACACAGGGCAGGACATACTTTCATCTTATAGCCCCAAAGCTGATTTGCCATGTGAAGCAGCTCCAGTTAGATTTCTTTCTTGGACAGATTCCCTGGCCTGACTTAGGTGCCCAGAATGTGTGTCGTAGGTTCAGCAGATCCCACTCGGGCAGTGATTTAATCTGACAGTTATACTTATTCATGGTGACATCCCGGGCAGCCAGCAGCTGCACAGAATGTTCAAGCAGCGCAGGGAGGAGGAGGTGGACAGACGGGTGCCACCACCACACGCCAGAGCCCGGCGGAACTCCCTGTCCCCGGCAAGTACCCTTCCTTCGCCTGCTCTTCTCAGAAAGGAGGTGGGCTGCCTTTCCATTCCGCGTGTACCAGTCCAGCTGCTCCCAGAAGGAGCTTATTACAGACAGATACACACTCAATAGGCTCCCTCAAGCAGAGTAAATTATGTGTTTGGAGAAAAAGCAGAGGGAAAAAAAGAAGTCCAAAGCAGTCAGCATGATGGAGCTGTCGCCTGGCTGCTCTTTTGGGGGATCACAAGTGTGCAATTAGCATGGAGAACTAGGAGATTTTTCTTTGCCATAAGACACCCACTGCAAGTTCCTGGTGGGATCCTGAGCTTGTTACTTGTTTTTACACAAAAGTGGCTCCACAGCAAAGTGAACAGCTGCAGGAACAGGTAACCGAGTTGTGGTAGGGCTGCGCTGGCTGAGCTGGGAGACCTGGGAATCCTGCCCTTTTGAAGGTGCAAAAGGAGCATATGTGCACACATGCCTGAAAATGTGGCTTTTGGTGTTGATGTGTGCAGCATCAACATCCCTGTCTTTCTTCAAATCCATGGTGCAGGCCCTTGGCATTGACAAGAGTTTTGTGGTACTTAAAGGATATAGAAGATACTCTTTATGATCCTTCGAGTCTTTCCCTGAGCTATGCATTCATTTATGGAAATACTGTAACCTTGAAAATTTAATGGAAAACCATGCTTTGGAGGTGCTCTGGCATAGAAATAGGAATCCTGAGCTGAAACAAAATGTCCAGTTTTGTCCTCAGGCACACAGCTGCAGAGTCTGTTGGCATCAGTAGATACTCACAAGTGTCTCAGGACAAAAATAAGGCTGTAAGCATTTCCCCTCACTAACACTGGGGTAACTCTACATGAGAATTCCTCTCAGTCTTAGCTACATATTTTCACCCGGTTCAACAGGATTCCCAGGAGCTCTCTGTAGCTCCAGGATCCCAGCCCACTGGGTTGCACAAGTGCCCATGATGTGATATGCAAGTTTGCTGTTGTCTATCCAAGAAGATCTGGAGAGATTTCTGTATTCTGTCTGTAGACTAAATTGTGAGAGGATGGGAGTGTTTTCTTCTTGATGCTAAACCTCTTGCTAAAAGATCTGGCCACCAGAAATGTATTTTATGCTGCACACTTGGTTTGAACACAGGATGTTAGAGTTGACAGACATCCCAATAAATTGGGACAGTTTTGATTTCTATGGATTTGTCTCATGTTCCTGGTAAATCTTAAACACCTGAATTTGTTGTGTACTGCATCTGACAGCCTACACATAGCATGATTTTGCTTCAGGACTCTGTGAAGCCCAGCTTGATTTTTTTTTTTAAAAAAAAGTTTCTCCTGGGATTTTAAAAGGGGCTACACTCTGTGTAGTCTGGTTTAAAAGCTAAAAGGAAAAAAAAAAAAAAAAAAGTTCTTGTAAAGACAGTGTCCTGAACCTGCATCCTATTTTTGGACATGTCATTTGACAACCCTCTGCATCTCCTCTGCTTCTCTTGCAGCAAAATCCAGCTACATTTAGGACTTTTCTCTGTTATCTGTGCATATGTGCAAGGGGATCGGATGCAAAACAAACTTCTGAAGTCAAAGGCTAATGATGCTGGGAGTATTCTTTATTCCAGCAAAGCATTTATGGGTTAATCAAGACTGGAACAGAATCCTGAAAGGGGATCTGTGCAGTGAAACAGTCAGATGTTTACTGACGACTTAGACATGGGAAGGGAGAGTGAAAAGTTTCCCCCTAAAAAATGAGTAATATACAAGACAGCCAAGAAACACTTCAAGTTGGAAAGAGTTTTGCAAAAATTATTATGTGTGCTTTTAAAAAAATGTTACTAATTTTTAGAGGTGGTAATCTTTGTGAGACATCTGACTCAGTGCAGCTCGCTGTGGATTTGTCTCTCTGGGGTCAGAGTCAAGGCCCTGTTCTTCTGAGGTTCTTTTTTGCAGGGAGATGGATACCTTCCCTAGTGATCCTACCTCCAGTCCCATCCCATCCCCTCCCCACCATCTTTATCTTCATGTCGTTTTGATGGTAGCCTCCTCCTTCTCCTAGCTATGAAGGAGACTGTCCCAAGTCCCCTCTCCTTACTATCAAGAAGATCACTCATGTAGTTACTATTCAGATCCTCCAGTGACCCACTCAGCAGTTGGCATCAGTCAGTAGAAAGATATAGTCACAGGCTGAGGATCAAACTTGATACGAAAGGCAAGGGGTAGCTGCAGAGGTGACAGGGAGGGCTTTTGGCGCAGCTGAGGAGAGTGTGCACCCTCAGACAGCAATAAGAAGGACACTTTTGCCCAAAGACTGCTCCCCCAGACCCCGTCATCTTGCCAGAAAAGCAGTTCCTACCTGTGAACAGTCACTCTTGAATCGAGAAATGAGATTATTCGAGAAGGGTAAAACCAACCTGTTTCTTGGTAAATTGTTTGGGAATTAACTTATTTCATTGACTCCCAACTCCCAGCACTCCCAGCATCATGCATAAGGCTTTAGAAGTTCATGAGATCTGCATTTACATTTTAAAAATAATACAGAGTTTGTACTTACTTTTATTTATTTTTCTGGTGTTCTAGCCTCTGGGGTCTGTAACTTGAAGCTGCACTTTGCAATCAAGAGAGCTAAAATATTTTCTTCTTTTTTTACCAAAGCCGAAATTCTGAAATGAATTTAGAAGCTGGGGATTAGAAAAACTATCAGATACTAAGGAGGCCATAGATGAAAGCCTGACGTTTAGCAAGCTTGTATTCTGCAGCTGTAACTACCATCTCTTTAAGAAGTGGGAAAGATCAAGGAGATTACAGAAATTATCTCACAGGGACAATTTCCTAAGTTTGGGTGCTCTGGAGCTGTTTGAAAGACTTGTGTAGAAATTTGCAGGTCACAAAATGAGAGGTTGCTTTTCCCAGATCATTCGGAATTCATAGAAATGGCATTGCTTTGCTAAGAACAATAAGAAGTTTGATAGAATACTTTTGGCTCAATAGCAGACTGATTTGGCAATGAAAGTAGGTCAGTTCCAGGCTTCTTCTTCTATTCTTTCTTTTCTGGGAGTTGGAAAGAAAATGTATTTTTGATATTAAAAATACAAAATTGTGAAATCTTGCTCTGGCATAGGTTGGTGGCTCTTGATATTTATTGAAGCAATCTAATTTCAGCTTCCAGAGTTCATTAGAAAACTGCCAATTTAAACTTTGCTGTAAAGTGAGCAGTTAAAAACTATGTATTTTATACCAGTGAAAATTATTACTGGTCTTCAGAAAAGATGCCATCTCTGATATTAAGGTGTTAAGGCCTTATGAGGACTGGTTAGATTGGAACTTTCCAAAAAGGACTTGTCATTATGAGAAAAAACCCCACCAAGTAGGTGGTTAAGACGAGCTAGAATCCTTCTGAAGAACACAAATAGATTTTTCCTTTTTGTGTGTTAGCAAGACAAATACAGGCGGTTGGAGACTGGACTGTGTCATGACTTGTTGATAGGTGGGAATTTCAAACTGCCTTCTCCTCAGTAATATTTTTCCATGTGAGAGGACTACATATGCCTTTATAGAGGAGAATGAGTGTAGAATAGACAATACACACAGTATCTAGGTTAGAATGCTGTAGACATACAGTATAGATGTTCAGAACAAAGGCTGGCCCCTCAGGATTCATCAGGGAAGAAGCTGATAAGTGGTCCTGAGTTCATGTGTTTATGGTGGACTGACATGGTCATCTGCATGTCACCAGATGTGACCATCATGCTGCTTTGGGCACCGTCCACTTGAGTCCTGTGCCCTGATTTGTGATGGCAGAAGGTGCTTTCCCCTCTCCTGCTCAAGTACCTGGTATCGGGGAGTATTTTCAGAAGCCATATGTTGGATATCTGGTGCTAGTTGTCAAACTAAGCTTGTCACAGTGAGATCACTGCTCTCTCCCAGTGTCCAGCCTGGCCTGTAGCAGGTTTTTGTGGCTCTGTTTAAGCAGTGCAGCCCATGCTACTGTCCTGCTTGTTCAGGAACCTGAGCTGTGTGTCCTTTAGAGCCAGATCTGCTCTTAGTTCCACAGTAAGTGTGCCTGAGATGAGAGACACCCAGGCTCTTGGTCCTCCTGCTCCCACTTGGCCACTTAGTTTGCGTAATGTTGGCTCCCTTCTCCCAGAGTTGGCTCTATGGGCTTGTACACACTACCCAGAGAGAGCCAGGGCACAACTCCTGAGCTGGCAGGCTCTCCAGCTCATTGCTAAAGTGTGTGTGGACTCACCAGCTGAGGGCTGGAAACTAGGGCAAGTGCCACACCATGGGAATGGGTCTGGGCTGCTACCAACCCTGAACTGAGGCAGTTCGGTTCATGGTGTTCCTCCATCATCCTCTTTCCCAGGCTACAGGCAGTTGAGTAAAGTGCCTTCATAGTGAAAACATGCTACAAGCACCCCATGAAGAGCTGTACCCAAAACTATGACTTTGAAGGATCCAATGCAAGTGTTTTCTAGGTGGTGCTTGGTTTTTCCTAGCGTGTTTTGGAGATGTCAGTCTGCACATGCCATCAAACCACATCTTACCCTGCAGATTTGTCACGTGTTGCTACATGTGTTGTTACCCAAATGCTTTGATATCCTGAGTGCCCACGTGAGTGTTCCTGCCTGTCTGGGAGTGGAACCTGTGCCTGTGGACTTGGCTGGAGATCTAGAGTAAAGGACATGTTGCCCTTTCAGCTCTACTCCTAATTGCCACTTAGAAATAGGGGGGCATGTGTGGATCCAGCAGCTGTCCAAGCAGTAAAATATATCCCTTTATTTGTTATAAGAAACTACTTTGTGGGCCAGGCTAAAAATCTGTGTTGCTCTTAGCCCTAGCCAGTGGTGGAGACAGAAGATGAGGAGAGGTGCAGAGTGATTCTTTGCCTGGTATGTTCTCCAGGCTTCCAGCAATCTGAGATTAGACATCTCTGGAGGCAGAAGTGGGATTCTACCAGTAACCTGGGAAATGTTGGCCCTTCTTAATTTAGGGGTTTCAGTAAGGCGGTATCCTCCTATTGTGGTGCATATTTTTTTCTGGATAGGTTGCAAAAGCTTCTGAATATACCAGTGTGTAGGTAGGAAGGAAACATGTACCAGAGTGAAGGAAATACCAATCTGCAGCCTTGGCATAGTACAGCAGGTAAATTGCAGAGGGTTTGCTTTGCCCCAGACACAAAGTCCTGGCTGACGTCTCTGACTGTGTGGCTTCAGACTGGATCTAAAGGACGACGTTGAGGGATAATGTGCTCAGGCAATGTGTGGTTTGCTTGCATCCAGTGTCAGGGATGGCACATAACCCTGTTTGCCAGTCAGCAGTGTCTCAAGCCTGCTCTTAATGAGAACCATCACCAGTAGCTGTACCAGTGTCTGTAGGGCTGTGCGGGGAGGGCATGCCCAGACCTCAGAATCTGGCCCTCAGAACCCAAAGGTTCAGAGGTTAAAACTGCAAATGATAAAGCAGATCTCCAGATATAGTGCTGTGCGTCACCATCCCTTCTGCTCCAGCTGCTGAACTCACAGCTGCCCTCATGCCAGCTGGTCCGGGGAGTTAAGGCAGAGCTGCTGCCAGCAGCACACACATTTTGTGCCTTTAAGAGGTTTGGCTTAACCAGGCTGGGACTCAGTGTAACTGTGTGGGCTGACAAAGAGCGCTTGTCCCTTCCCCCATCCGTGCTCTGCCAGAAAATGCATTTGTGAGACACTAACTTCTGCCTCCAATCTGCTGCCGTGTGGGAGCCTGGTGCTCACGGGCACCAGCACACATGCACGTGTGCACACACACGGAAACAAGCACGCGTGCAAAAGTACTTGGAGGTGCATTTACTCTGGCAATGCACGATCTCACATGGACTGAGGCAAGCAGAGTGGGACTTCAGGCACTGCTGCTGCCACAACAGGGCATGGAGCATCCTGGCTGTGCTGAGCATGGGATAGGGAGCTCCAGTCAGTGAGATGCTGCTCGTTATGGGTTTGGGGCTTTCGTGACACTTTCACAGTTTGATTGTATCAGAATAGCGTGGCCAGCAGGGACAGGGAAGGGATCTGAGCCCTGTGCTCAGCACTGGTGAGGCTGCACCTCAATTCCTGGGTTCAGTTTTGAGCCCCTCACCCCAAAAAGGCCATTGAATGACTCGAGCGTGGCCAGAGAAGGGCAACGGAGCTGGGGCAGGGTCTGGAGCACAGGTCTTACGGGGAGCGGCTGGGGGAACTGGGGGGG
>NW_020799116.1:2457507-2602071 GCF_003259725.1 Athene cunicularia
GGCTGAGCCAGCGCTGAGGGATCTGGGGGAGTTGGGAAGGGTCAGGGTGAGGTTCATGGTTGGGCTGGAGGAGCTGAAAGGGCTTTTCCAACCTGGATGATTCTGGGATTCTATGGGTACGGTCCCAACCTGCAGAAACTCCTCAGGAAGATCAGCTGGCAACTTTGCTTACCCTGAGAGCAGGTGGGGCTCTTAGGTCACCTGGAAGCATTAGCAGCAGGGTTAAAGGAGGAGAGCTCAGCTGGGAAGCAGAGTAAGGGAAGTGACCCTAGTAGCCCTCAGCATGAACATCTGTCAGCACAGGGACCACTGGAGCTCAGCACAGAGCTGCCTGCACCGTTACTTGGTGTGGGTGGTGCTGGGGGGGCAACAGGACATTTTTTCAGTTTCAATGGGAGGGAAATGGCACCATGGTTTATTTCTCCCATTTTCTTAGCACCTGCTGACTGCTTGCAGTGGCTTGGTGGTAGGGAGGATCTAAAAGTCCTGGGAGTCAGGAGATGTGGATTATAGACACTACTTGTTCATGGTCTAAGTGTTGGCAAGTTAAAGCACATCCAGCTCCTGGACAAAATACAGTTTGTTCCCCTGGAACTGAATTAGTGCGAATCAGCTGGAGCCAAATCTTGAACTTCTTACTCTACGCTTTTATAGTTGTTCTTAAGATTGAAAAGTGATCAGCTTTCATCTGGAGTTTTGCTGATATTATTGGTAAAGTCTATAGGACAGAGCCCACTGTTTGGTTTGACTCAGAGACAGGTATGCCCCCATCAATGCACTGAGCAATAGCACATGAATTCAGGAAGGCTCAAGGTATACATGTCAGGTCAGATGATTTAAGACTATGTAAAATCAACTGCTACGAAAGAGTTAATAGCAAGAGATGTGGAGGGGGAGGGCCTGGGGAAAGTCACAGTATCAGGTTTTCCTCTAAGGGGCTCTCAAATGATTCTCAGCCCAGCCAGGAGTCAAACATCTCCTCCCCAGTGAAGCTAAGGATGTCTGTCTTTTTGACTCAGCTGCCAGAGTCATGTTGCAGAATTTGATCCTTCTGCCTGTGTCCCTTCTCCCCTCTTCCATCAGCCCCTGCCCACTAGTCTTGTGAAGCCTGGAAGGTTTCAAGACCATGAAAGTGCAAGTGATCTCATCTGGCCCTGTGGGCAGTGCAGCAGGTTCTGTCTTCACATACGATACAGTTTCAGCCTTGATGCTGTCCTCTGCGGTAATGCTAGATGGGCTGAACAGATGGGCAGGTTCGATGGCAGGGCTCAGGCTGACAGCTGCTTTGCAATTATAAGTCTGGAATGCGATTTGAGGGGTCTAAGATACTTAGTGCTGGGGCCTTAGTGCAGGAACACGTATCAAGTAGGTCAGGCTCTGCACCAGAGGAAGAGTGCAGGGAGTAGCTGTTGTGTGACAGGCAGCGCTGGGCCTTCCTTAGGTTTATGTTTCAACATCATTTTGATCAGAGAGATTTTAACTTCCCATTTTTTGACCCTTTATTTCTCTGTTTTATTCCTAGGTATAGTATAAAGACCAAATGCTTGTGGAATGGGACTGTGAATTTCTCCCTGATTTTACAGCTTTTGGCAATTGGTCTCTATTGGAAGTGTAAGAGCGTTTACCCATGTGGCCTCTCTCTGAGGAAAGGGAGCATTTGAACTCTGATTTCTTATGTAGGAAAACAGAAGTTTGTGGAGATTAACAGGTTTGTCTAAACTTTGGCCTCACTAGAAATTCACGTGGAAGCCAGCAAAGCATCCCTGTTCCACAACATCCTCCTCCTCACTGTAAGCACCCAGGTTAGAATGACTTTAATTCATCCGAACCTGATTATTCACTACAAGGGACTCTCTTCTGAGGAGGCTAATGGCATGTCTGCATAGCACCTGACTTAGCTGTACACATACTAAACCCTAGTGTAGGCTTGGTCTGCCAGGTCTCAGCTAGCTGAGGGATCTCTGCTGGGTTCTCCATGGCATGGCAGAGACCCAGGGCATGGCCATTCTGTAGGTGGGTGCAGTTTTCACATTGGGACCATGGGAACAGGACAAGATGGTTTTTGTCTGTGGGATAAAAAAAAGAACTTTAAGTTCTGAAAGCCAAAAAGATATGCAAAACAGGCAAATTACCAATTCTAGCAAGTGAAAGCCATGCTAGAGAACATGATAACCAAATGCTTTTTTTTCTATTTTCATGCAGCAGCTGAGATAATTTACTACTGCTCCCTTTTTATGGCTCTTCAGTTTTGGCACAATCATGTAATTAGGACACGGTTTGTCTGTGGACATTTTTGCTTTGTTGATCTGTCTCGTTACTGAGAGGTAATCAGGGACTTACATACGTCAATGTGCTATGCACTTTTGACTTTTACAGGTAAAGTTCATTTATGCAAACCCAACTGTGTCTATATTTAGCTGACATAGAGTTTTCAGCTTTCATCCTTTTGAGCTCAGAGTGTTCATGTAACTGATCTCTGCCCCTAGGAACAGAGTTATAGTCTGAAAAATGGCAGTGAACAGTATCTGAAAAAAAACCAGGACAATGTCAGCAAAAGCGAGCTGTATTGGTAAAGTCACTGATATAAGGCCTGTCTTCTGATATTTTTTGACTTTGCAAAGCTCCCTTTATAGCTTCAGTCCAATAAGTTGGTAAGACTGCATTGATTTCCAACTTCCACAGGCAGCCATGAGGGATGGGGGATGATGCCCAATTAAGGTATTCTGGTGTAGGTTCATGGTCAGAGATGCCTGGGAGGACAAAATTAGAAAACTCTGTAGTTTGGATGTTACCTGTTCACTTTCTGCATTGTGCTCTGATATACTTCTATTTCCAAAAAGTATTGATAAAACAAGATCTAAAGGATTTTCATTGCCATTCCTAAACAGAGAAGACTTGCAATGTCTAGAGCTACCACCTATAGCATACAGCAGAGTTATGTCTGTAAAAAATAGTGTGTGGAGCAGAAGCTCATTCTGGAAATTTTTGTGACTGTCATCCTCAAATATTCCTCTTCCAAGATCTCAAAGAAAATGGGCATATTTAGATCATTTGGAAGTGAAAATACTTACTATTCCATCAGACCTAGAAATAATCCCATTTCTACTGGAGCGATGTCCTTTTTCAAGCAGCTATTTACAAAGTATAGTTCTAATATTAATATAACTACCCAATTTCTGAATTTTTAACAAAGAGCAGCAAACTCAAATCTTGAGAATTTTTCCTTTCTTTGTAAACATTTTACCTCTTCAAATTATGGTAATCATGTAGAGTGGCAATATTCCTGAGTCAGTGGAGAGTCTCCATTCTCGGAGTATAAATCCTCAAGGGGATTGTCTGGGACACTAATGTGGTCTGACTCAAGGAGAGAAGTTGACTTGTTGCCCTTATCCTACATGAATAGGCAAAGGCAGGGACTCGGAGAGTGAAGAACTGCCCACTGTAGGAGAAGATCAGGTTCATCTAAGGAACCTGAAGGTGCACAAGTCCATGGGACCTGATGAGATGCATCTGTGGATCTTAAGGGAACTGTTGAGGAAGTGGCTCAGCCACTACCCATCATATTTGAGAAGTCGTGGCAGTCCAGAGAAGTTTCCACTGACTGGAAAAGGGGAAACATAACCCCCATTTTTAAAAAGGAAACGAAGGAGGACCTGGGGAACTACAGGCCAGTCAGTAACACCTCCATGCCCAGCAAGATCATGGAGTGGATCCTCCTGGAAATGGCTAGGGCACATGGAAAACAAGGAGGTGATTGGTGATAGCCCGCATGGCTTTACTAGGGGCAAATTGTGCCTAATAAAATTGATGGCCCTCTATGACAAGGTTACAGCATCAGTAGATAAGGGAAAAGCAACTGTCGTCATCTACTGGACTTGTCTGTCCCCCATGACATCCTTGTCTCTAAATTGGACAGATGTGGATTTGACAGATGGACCACTTGGTAGATAAGGAATTGGCTGGATGGTTGCACTCAGAGAGTTGTGGTCAAGAGCTCGATGTCCAAGTGGAGAGCAGTGACGAGTGGTGTCCTCAGGGGTGGCTGTTGGGACTGGCGCTGTTTAACATCGTTGTTGGAGACACAGACAGTGGGATCGAGGCACCCTCAGCAAGTTCAGCGACACCACTGAGCTGTGTGGTGCCGTCACACGCTGGAGGGAAGGGATGTGCCATCCAGAGGGACCTGGAGAGCTGGGACTGTGTGAACCTCATGGAGTTCAGCAAGGCCAAGGGCAAGGTCCTGTCCACAGGCTGGGGCAATCCCAGGCATAAACACAGTCTGGGCGAGGAGTGGATGGAGAGCAGCCCTAAGGAGAAGGACTTGGGAGTATTAGTGGGTGGAAAACTGACTATGAGCCAGAAATGTGTGCTCGCAGCCCAGAAAGCCACCTGTGTGGTGGGCTGCACCCAGAGCAGGGTGGGCAGCAGGGCGAGGGGGGGATTCCCCCCCTCTGCTTCACTCTCAGGTGACCCCCCTGCAGGGCTGGGTCCAGCTCTGGGGGCACCAACAGCAGAAGGACACGGACCTGCTCGAGCGGGGCCAGAGGCCACAAAGATGCTTGGGGGGCTGGAGCATCCCCCTGTGAGGACAGGCTGAGAGAGTTGGGGGGTTCAGCTGGAGAAGAGAAGGCTCCAGGGAGACCTTAGAGCAGCCTCCCAGGGCTGAAAGGGGCTGCAGGAAAGTGGGGAGGGACTCTATCAGGGAGTGTAGCGATAGGACAAGGGGGAATGGTTTTAAACTGAAAGAGATTTAGATTAGATATAAAGAAGAAATTTACTGTGCAGGTGGTGAGGCCCTGGCACAGGTTGCCCAGAGAAGCTGTGGCTGCCCCCTCCCTGGCAGGGTTCAAGGCCAGGTTGGACGGGGCTTTGGGCAACCTGGGCTAGTGGAAGGTGGCCCTGCCCATGGCAGGGGGTTGGAACTAGATGATCTGTAAGGTCCCTTCCAACCCAAACCGTTCTGTGATTCCTATGATTCTGTGCTGTCTCATAGTAATAGCATCTGTAGTATTACTAACCTTAAGTATTTAAATCTTATATGTTGAGTCTTCACAAATGTAATGGAGTGGACATAAAAATCACTAATTTGTTTTTAAGAACACAGTTTGTTATTAGTCTTACCACAACTCAATTTTAGGTTGCTTTCAAGTTCTTTCCCCAATCTTTTGAACTGGAAAATTGCTTAAAATAAAAGAAAAAGAAAAGAAAAGAAAAGAAAAGAAAAGAAAAAGAAAAGAAAAGAAAAGAAAAGAAAAGAAAAGAAAAGAAAAGAAAAGAAAAGAAAAGAAAAGAAAAGAAAAGAAAAGAAAAGAAAATTTGGATTAATATCTTCCCAAGAACTGGAGATAAGAAACTGGAAGATGTTAGCAACATAGAAAATTAATTTCTGTATTATCTCTGGTCATGTTTTGGTTGGTAGCAGCTCCAGCAGCAGGTGGGGAAAGTGCTCACCTTGAACCCTCAGCCTGAACCTCATGTTCACGTGTAGGAGGGGATTTCTTTAAAAGCTTGAACCTCAGGTCAGGCTTATGATAAAGTGATGGGACAAATCCAAATTTTAGCATGTGATGAGATACTGAATCAGAGCATTGACCTCTTGTTTTGAGGTGGGCAAAAGAGTAACATTTGTTTTGCAAGAAATACTGAGGCTTTTGAAACACGTATCCAAAATTTTGCCTGGCTGACCGTGCGTGACCCAGATCCAGCTCTAGGGTGTTTAGCAGGGTCACTCACCATGCTATTACACCACAATGTTTAGTCTGATTAGCTCTGCTTTTTGAAGTCAGTCTTTGCTACATCTTTGACATACGCAAGGGTCAATCTTGCAATGTCCCCCTGAAATCATGGCTGTGGTCCTCCAAATGGGGTGCTGAGCCCTACTACTGTCTAGTGTCACTGCCAGGTGCCCCTTGCCCAGAGATCAGGTCAACAGCTTTTGCAGAGTAAATTTCTAAACAGATCTGAAAGCTCTGCAGGATTTTTTTGTCATCAGGAACAGCAGGTGGTGCCAAACCTTGCTGCTCATAGGCTTCCCATCTCTTGCTTGGTTATTCCGGAGTCTACACTCAGAAAATCTGCATCAGTTTTGCCATGGTGATAACACCTCCTCCGAGTACTGAATCTGCCTGATCTGAAGGGTTTTCCTTGGGTGGTCAGAAACAATCTAATCTATAGAGCTGGCAGCTCGGGAAGTTTGAATGTTAATTCATGAAGTTAACTAACAGTAGATCAAATTGTTCAATGTCCAGCAAGATTAACAGTATATCCCCTGCCGCTGTGCTTTATAGGAGGATATTTCCAGTGTCTTTGTGAACTGTATGAAACAGTAGCTGCTTACTCAGCTTTGGACACAGTATGGCTTGCTTTTCAGTATCGTAGGAGAAGTTCATCTCAAATTAGACTTCATATCTCAAATCAGACTTCATGCTTCAGCACAGGTGCAGGGTGACAAACATCCAAGCCTCCGACATGCCCCTTCCTTGTAGGATACCATACTCTTCCTCCCTCAGTGCCAGCCTCCATCTCTCCCAGCACACAAAGCAGAAGGGACACTGGCTGTGCCAGCCTGAGTTTTGCTCTCTGGTCTAGGGAGCTGAGCTGCTGCGAGATAACGAGGACGCTATGGGGCGATGGTACCTGTTGCTAGAAGAGGTCTCTCTGTTTCACATCTTGCCTCCCACATTTCTTCTCTTTCCCTGGTCAGCAGCAGGCCATGTCCTCGTAGTGTTGTGGCACACACTGAACAACTCATTTGTCTATTCAGGTTCCTGTTCCATCAGGCTTTCCTTTCCCCTCCAGGAAGAGGCCACAGGGAGGCAGCCTGGGGACTTGCTACACGGCTCCTCATCCCTGTGAGACCCGTCCTGCAAGCAGCAGCACAAACTGGTCCTTTCCACTTTCTGTTTGTAGACGCTTTGACACCATTCTTCACCAATCCTTATTCTCCCAGTAAAAGCATGAATCTGGTCTTTGCTCAGTGCAAGGAGGAAGCACTAAATTTGTCTGGGAACTCTAAGAGCTTCTACTGGTAATGGTCAGAAGTAGGTCTGAGAGTGTCAGGTCACCCCAGGTAAAGTTAAGTTCTCAGATTTACTTTTTATAACTTTGTTGTAAGGTATCCTTCATCCTTTTCCCTCCTGTAATGATCAAAGAATTTTTTTCCCACTCTCAGGAAATCACCACCTTCTTATATTAAATCCAAAGGGACTGATTCTGCTGTGTATCCTCCCTACACCGTGGAAATCTGGAGTAGCTCCATTAATTTCAATTAAATTGCTCATGATTTGCGTTGATGTAACTGAAGCAAATCTGGTCCAGTGATCCGAACTGCAGTTCCCAAGGCAACGGGCAGACGTTTTGGAAGCATAAACCACCAGGCAGAAGGTATGTTTAGCACTGAAAGTGGGGACTCCTGCATTCAGTTTTCAGCAAAGGGGGTGAGAATGTAGGCTATATTTGGAGCACGAGTCCAGGGCTCTATTTCTGACTCTACCAATAAACCCTCAGGAAAATTGCCTCCCACTGCCTTCGTTTTCCCTCCAGTAAAATGGGGATAGTATTACACAAGAGTGTTTTGAAAATTGATTCAGCCTTCTAAAATGCTTTCAGAGAGATCCTCAGATGAAAGGCACAGTAGATCACAAACTATTAATAATATCACTTTATGCCAGCATCAAAAAAAAAGGGACTGCATTCTCACTGAGTAAGTTCTTTTCCACAGGAGCACTGGGAATGTAGAGCATTAAGTGGGAAGCAGAGCAGAGCTTTTGTTCAGGTGTATCTTGGGTTATTTTGGTCTGACCTAATGGAAGGTTCTAACACAGTTTAGTCCCAGCTCAAGTTCAGGAGCAGCCAATAAGGGACCTACTTGAGCTCCAAATCCTCTTCTTAAATTGGATAGAGCTGTGAGTATTAACTGGGTCCTCCGAATCCTTGTCTAACACCAGGAAGGAAGCAGTAGGTTTGCAGAAGTATTAACAGCTGATGACTTAAGTTCATTATGAGAACAGTGTAAAAAACAGTTTGCTGAGGGAGGCTGGTCAAGTTCAGGTCATGTGCAGGTGTGACCTTTGGTCTGAATTGAAATAAAAAATGCCTCAGTCCAGGATCTTGATTTGTATATTCATGAGAAGCAGATAGACTTTGTGACAGATTGCAAGGAAAAAAAAAAATAAAAATACCCACCTTGCCTTGCCCTGGGCATGCAGACTGTTTCCATGGCTATAGGAAGGCACAACTGAAGGATTTCAGAGCATGTGCTTTTGCTATGTTTTAGTTACAGCAAAGATTTGTGGTAACAAAGGAGATCTAAGAAATTGCAGAAGGGAAAAAAGTCGCAGTAGTTTCTAGTGAATGGAGGCAGCTTTTGTAGATTACTGATTTTTAATATCAGACGGGACCCTTCTGAATTCCCACAGAGCTTTCACCAGAGAGCATTGTTGCTACACTTCTTCCACCAGTACTAGAAACAGTATTTAAATATTTCCTACCCTTGCTGAATCTAGCTGAGATCTCTTTACCTGTAGTGTTGAAAGCTTCGTGAAAACTTGTGGACTTGCTAGCACAATGTTGTTGTGATGGGCTACATTATACTGACACTGGTCTGTGTTACAAAGAGAAGGGATGTACACTAGAATATTTTTTTTTAAGACATCAGAAAGTTTATGGGTTTTTTTCCATTTTGTTAGAAATTTTGAATTAAAAAAGAACTGTTTAATTTCATTCTGATAAAGAAAATCATACCCTCCTGGTCTTTTTTTGTTAACTTCCTCCCCCCAGTCAAGAGAAAGGCATGTAATAGGGTACCTACTCTCTTTCACTCACCACCACAGGTTTTCCCAAAAAAAGCACAAGCACCCCAATATCTTCCTGGTTAAAATATAACTAAAAATTGGATTATTTTTTTTTTAATTTTAAAAATTAATTTGGAAATGCTTACTCAAAACAAGCACATTTAAAAAACACAAAAGCACTTTTCAAACACATTTTTGACCAGCCATAGTTAGATGACAAGTGCTGGTGCCAGACCATTTGCTCTAGGGTTCCCATTGTTAACACTGCTGGAACTGTACTGGTAACAATGGAGGAAAATATGTAGTAAATTCTGCTAATGAGAAGGCGACATTCTCACAGAGTCATTTTTTAACATTTAAAAGAACTTTCAAAAGCACAATATGTAAAGCAAATTCCAAAAAGATTTATCCTGGGAGAGAAGGCTGAAGCAGAGAAGAAAGCCTTTTCATTCCACCAATATTAATCCAGAGAAATGCATTTGGCACCAGGATTAAAAAGTTCTGAATGTTGGAGGCAACTTTTTTTCCCAAGAGAAAATACTGTCAGAGCAGCCAGGCTAATTAGCTTCCCTGTTTTGGAGGGTGAATATAGTGTTCTTAAAAGCAAAAAGGATTCTTTTGGATTGTCTCCCTGTATTTCCAAGCTGTAAAGCGGATGAAATGCTCTCCCCATCACCCTGGCCCACCTGCACGTGTGGAGCACCCCAGGCTGCAGAGGTGACTTGTCCCTTAGATTGAGGGTAGTCGATGTTCAGACAGAGTGTGGAACGTGAAGGGTTATTTGATGGGAGCATCTTGCCTTGCAGTATAGCTGCTAAATAAAGTAAGCTTAATGGAGCTAAGTATACGTGGCCTAGCTCTACAGGATGATTAAAAGGTGACTTTAAAACAGTCTACAAATGTTTGAAAGGAATCATCATCAGGAAAGAGCTATTGATAAAAAGGAAAATAGAACTCAGGGCTTGATGCTGAGCAAAGGAAGACATACAGTGGGCACTAATACCTTGTTTTCTGGACATAAAGCCAAGTGTAATTAGGGAAAGCCATATATACTTATTACCAAAGTTTGAATGCAAGAGTCAGGTCAGTCAGTTCTTGCTCTGACACACAGAGAGACTGTGTAAAGAAGAGCCAATACCATGGATGATCTTGAAGGCTTTTTCCTTCTGAAGCTCCAACAATTCATTCAGACACAAACATAAAGGAATGCATCAGCCCTAAAGATACATCTTTGTGAATACAGTGAAGGTTGCAGGGTCTGATGCACCAAAGTTTACATTTCAGTTTCAGAAGCCATTGCACAGCCTGGGAGTCATCCTGGGAATGGCTCCAATGCAGCATCTGGAATCTCCTGGCGCGGTATCAAGGAGATGAAGTGCACACTGAGGTACCTATCGATCAAAGCTGATCAGGCAGAGCAGTGCCCGGGACTGTGTGGCCAAGGCTTCCAGGAGCGTTTGTACATTTGTACAGAACCACCTCCATCTTCTTCCTACTATTTTCTTAATGTCAGAAATGCCCTTGGCAGCATACAATTTTTTTTAAAAAAAAAGGTCCTGAAGTGTTGTATTAGTGTGACAGGCTGTTTCCTGCCCTTGCTTTGGTTGTGTTATCCTACAAGGAAGATTAAACAGAGACAGTGTAGTTTTCCCTAGCTGTCAAGTCCAATCATTTAATTCCTGTGGATTTGTAGATGAGGAACTGCTCCGGTAAGTCTTCTAGAGCTTTCAGCTGGCCCATCTTTCTGCACATCAGCTTCACCCACAAAGCCCAGGGTGATGTTTTTCCCAGGCACAGCTCCTTGCAGTTTGTTTGGGAAGGTTCCCATACTGGCACCTGTGGAATGCAGAGCAAGAGTACGGCAAGCAACAGCAGCAAAAAGCCCTTTCAGCATCAGGCACAGACGTTCAAGCATGGCTGCTTCAGCAAGTCATTTTATAATGACAGGTGTCATTTATTTTTGGATTCTGAAAATGTTCCAGTACATTTGCTTTCAAATCCTGTCTCTGAATCCACAGGTGCAAAAAAGCCTACAGACATGAGGGCACCAGCATGGAAGGGCAAGCAGCAAGGGCAAGGCAAGAGCACCTGCAGGGAGACCGCCAGCAACCCCCGAGGTGTGCTGCTGGAGGGGTGCTCGCTGTGACTGGTGTCAGAAAATCAATCACAGCATCTTCAAGCATGTCCCTGCTGTGGACTGTGATGGTATCAGAGAGTAGCACCCACTATCTGACAGCGGACGGAGGCGCTCCTGGGACTGGAATTATTTCCCCTCTGCCTGTGGAGTTCCCTTGTGCCCAAAATGACGAGTAGGGCTGGTAGCATTTAAAAGCAAGCACACATGACTGTGTCTCTGATAATGACACTGGAAAAGTAACAGAATCTAATTATAATTAGAAAACAGCCCCAGCAACGTCCCAGCATCACAACGACCATCCTGACTTTGCCACAACAAATGTAAAAATATATCAGCATATTTATAGCTTGGCATCTCTGTCCATCTGCAGCCCGGTGACGGGCCCCTCTTGCCCTCTTCTGTGTACCCTGCTGTGCTTCAGAAGCAGTAAATAACAGTGACTGATGTGACTGATGTTTAGATGGTGCCTACCACCCAAAGATACTAACTTTATTTTTCAAATTACTCAATATACTTTTTAGTTTAATCTGCCTGATCTGAGAGATCTGTAAATTGATGTATATTATTAACAATCCCAAAGTCTTGTAGGACACAGCAGCAAGCCTGTCTGAGAGTGACAGCAGAAACTTGGAAGGTGCTTTGGGCTAAAACGCCCAGATTTGTAAGATTCCCTTATTACCGCTCACTTTTTTTAGTCTTTTAGTCAGGTAATTTAATTTCTTCTTTCTTAATCAACTACACTGAGATTTATAAAGGTAGTTTTTAGGAATAGCCTCTAAGCTCTGTTTCTGCAAGGTGTGGTTTTGGCCTGGAGAGAGAAGTTGTTTGTGGTGAGAGGGGGATGTGAATCTGGTAGGCAAAAGTTCTACCTGCGGGGCAGGAGGATGGAGATGTTTTGCTGGAGTTTGTCTGAATGAGTTGCCACAGGACCAGATACTCCATCCCAGATAATTTTCCTTTACTTTCTGTCTTAGCCTGCCCTGGCATGTTGCCATAAGCGTTCAAAGCGTTGCCATACTGTTTTGGAGGTGACTGTATTCTGCAGGGGGAGATTGATGATTTATAGAACACAGACTTGTAGCCTGTGGAGGCTTTACTCCAGGGCAGAAGGCAGGTGTGGAGCCAATGCTTTCTCTGGGAGCTCTGCAGCCCAGTAGGCCAGTTTCTAGGTATTTCCATTTCTAAGCCCCAGAGCATCCCCTGAACTCACAGGTAGTTTGTTCCTACCTTACCTCCAGCTCTGGCTGGCCTTGGCTATGCTCTAACGTTCCCTTCAGCCGGCTTTTCAACATTCAAGGTATCTCTGCACTTTTAGTCTCCTGACTGGTGGTGTTTGGATTTTTCACTTCATCAAGTTCATTAAACGTTTCATTGCTTGTTGTAACAGATTAAACACAAATTCAAGCTAGAAAAATAAATTACAAGCAACTCAAGACCTTCAGTGCTTTCCCTTCTCTGAAACTTTCTTTCCAAATCACAAATCATTAAACTAGTTACATGGAAATAAAGGGTCAGTCTTACCACCTTTTCCTGTGTGAATAACTCCCTTTGGATCATTGCTGAAGGTCTGATAATGCTTTTTTCCCTCCAGTTCTTGGAAAAACTTCCTCTAAAGTCAGTGGTCAGATTCTTATCATGGTTACACTGGGTTTGATCAAAAGTTGGCTCATGGAGGAAAACAGAATTACCCTGAATTTGTTAATGATATAGTTGATATCTGAGTCTGATCTAGTAAATATACCACATTTCAGGTGTTTTCTCTGACCTAATAAAGGTTTGACTGCCTGTGAAGCAATTCCTGACTATTCCCAACCAATTGCCTCTATGAACACTGCCAGTTGGAAAAGACTGACTGACTCTTAATGAACAAACCAGGTTGGGGACGAGTTGCATTGGTTCAGAGTTAGGCATTTTTATTCCGAAATAGGAGTGACCACAGAGGGAATTAATCAGGAATCACTGTTCTGCTTTTAATCCATACCGCTTGAAACCAAATTAACCTCTCTGTGTGCACAAGTCTGAAAGACTTAGCTGAAATTGCTGAAGAGCCTCCAGATTTGCATGATAATTTCAAAGGAAGTATCCCTCTGTGTGAATGCCCTGTAGAACTGAGCTGCAATTCTTCCTTCACCCCCAAATACGAGTGTCCCCTCTTGCACTTAATAGCTTTATGTTTGTTTTTTGATGTTAAAGGCCATTACAGATCAAGTGTGTCCCTAAAATTTATTTTCTGCCCATATAGTCTATGGGATGAGCTAGCAGTTAGAATCAGTATTTGTACGTGCTGAAGTAATACTAACGCAATTACATCATAGGACTGGACACAGCTCTGGCAGATGGGGATGGAGGCAGCTTCCCCAGTTCCTCCTGCCTAGGGACCAGGTGCTGTGCTGTGCTGTGCTCCAGTGTCACCTGATGAGGTCCCAGCTGTCCTGCCCATCCCTTGCCCCATGTCCCAGCCTCAACAGGGTAGGACTTGATTCTGCCCAATTCTCAGTTCAGTTTCTTTTCCCCGTTGTTTGAAGATTCAGGGTGAACAAAGGTGTAAAGTGATTTCAGTGTTTGTGTTCATATTGTATTTATAGAATCCCAGAATCATCTGGGTTGGAAAAGCCCTTGAGGCTCCTCCAGCTCAACCATGAACCTCCCCCTGACCCTTCCCAACTCCCCCAGATCCCTCAGCGCTGGCTCAGCCCGACTCTTCAACCGCTCCAGGGATCCCGGGGACTCCCCCCTGCCCTGGGCAGCCCATTCCAACGCCCAACAGCCCCTTCTGCACAGAAATCCTTCCTCGGAGCCAGCCTGACCCTGCCCTGGGCAGCTTGAGGCCATTCCCTCGGGGCCTGGCGCTGGCTCCTTGGCTCCAGAGACTCATCCCCCCTCTCTGCCCCCTCCTGGCAGGGAGTTGCCAAGGGCCAGGAGGTCTCCCCTCAGCCTCCTCTTCTCCAGACTGAGCCCCCCCAGTTCCCCCAGCCGCTCCCCAGCAGACCTGTGCTCCAGACCCTGCCCCAGCTCCGTTGCCCTTCTCTGGCCATGCTCAAGTCATTCAATGGCCTTTTTGGGGTGAGGGGCCCAAAACTGAACCCAGGAATCGAGGGGCGGTAGCAGGAGGGCATCTCACCTCTGCTGCTTTCTGCCTCCTGTGCACCAGCTTCAACTGCAGCCTCGTTTGTCAGTGCACACGAGTGTGCTCAGGTTTGGGCTGTCATTCCCAAGTCATTTTGTGGAGCTGGCTCCAGACAATAGGCACTGAACTCTCATTTCCTATCTGTTCATGCAGCGGAACAGAGCTGTGGTTTTGTGTTGTAGAACCATCTAGAGAGCAACACATAACCGATATTGGCAGCAAACAGCTTTCTGAGCACTGTAAGCAGGAATATCTGAAACATCAATCAATATGGGAAAAGCCTGAAACCCTTAAGCACACAATTTACCATCTTATGCAAGCAGAGGCAAGCATGGGTAGGCTTATACAGAGATTTGCTTTGCTCGGTTCAGTCTCATCCAACTTTCAGAATCGTTTCTACTAGCCAAAAGTCAGATTAGAAGCAGCCTTCAGACACTGCTGCCTGCATGGCCCTGGGGTAAGTTGCTGAAGAGGAGGAAGGAATATTGGTGTGAGGGAATGCAAAAGCCAGGAATGCTTGCGATTTCGGTGCATTCTGTATTTTCCATGTAAGACATTCCCCAGATTTTGAGGGTAGAGGTTATGAAAAGCTCAATAATAAAAGTTTTTCATCTAAGCAATCAGGAGCTCTGCCAAACAGGAACAATTCTGGGAAATAACCGTTTTATCTTTGGTACCTAACTGTATTTTAAAAAAATTTAAAAGCCTTTTATTATGATTAATTTCTTGTGCTCAGGAAGTTTATGCAGCTGTCCTTGATGTGGGGTGCTTGTCCCTTGGTTTTTCAGGTCCTGTGAAGTCCAGCAGTCAAAGAAAAATGTTTTTCAAGCACAGCTTTTTTATTTCTCCTCTGGGTACCTTAAGTCAGTGGCAGAATTAACCGAAGGAACTTACTGTGAGAAATACAGAATCCTGTAAAGGGATTTAGAGGGATTTGGGAGATTTAAAGATTTTTCGTCATCATGATTTGGAATGATAAATTTATTTTTTGTACATATTTTCCCACGTTAATGTCACGAGGAATATGAAAATCCTATTAGGAGGGTAAAGCAGATATTTCTGTTCTTAGAGGATGCAACAACCCACCTCCTGTAAGAAGTGGGCTGTGAAGGCCATCTCATCTTTCTTGCTTAACCTCTTCCACTGGAGACACTGGACTGCAGTTATGTCAACCATCACATCTGTACCTCTGTGCCACTAACTGAACAGCACCTTGCTTAGTCCAGCTTTGAAACCTGTGATGAATCTTTTGTAGCAGGGAAGAAAGTGGTATGGATTGAAAGTGTTCACCTGTGAACTGACCTCCTGTTTGTCCTCAAGCCATTCCTCTGTGGCCACACTGCAGAAGGCACTCCTTCTTTGTTATAATCCCTCTTTATTTGTTTTGTGTGAAACAATCCATTTTATGATCTACTATTTACTATCTCCTATTATATTTAGTACATCTACTATTTATTATTTATAGTCTGTTTCATTAATCTAAATGCCATTCAGCTGGAAGGCATAAGAAATCCTTCAAGTTGCCCTCACAGAGCAGCTCAGCATATCTGCAAGCAATCCTGATTTGAAATGGAAATGCCAGTAGACTGCTTTCCCTGGGTAGAAGGCTAGAGCTGTAAACTGAGTCTGCTCCGTCTTGTTTTCTCACATGTGGAAGGTCCGGGAGAAGCAGTTTAAATCCCAGGTGTAGATTTTGGAATTGTCTCTACCCATCTCCTGATGTTCTCCAGAGACAACCTCTGTTTTTTCTCATGGAGGAGAATATAGAAAACATACCATGAACCAAAACTTTGAAATAATAAAATCCTTTCACACTTGGCATTGGTTTTTCCCATCAAGAGACAGGTGGAGCAATAGAGAGCTCATGAGTAATTCCTGGACTCCAGAGCAAAGTCCAGGAATTAGTCAGAGAAATCAAAGCCAGAGTCAAAAGTAGCTGGCAAAGTAAGCACAAAACTTAGAAGCTAGGAAGAAGGAGTGAGTGACTTCAGTCAAGGCAGCTGCTGGTCTGAGGGACACAGTGAGAAATGACAGAGATGAAATTAAGTTAACAAGTGAATCAGGTAATGTTATGGACTGTACTTCTATCCAAAAACATCCCTGTGTTTGTACCATTTACCTGTAAGGTAAAATAGGATTTATCTATTCTTAAAAACTGCATACCTTGTGGTGATTGATGAGCAGAAATGACCAAGCAACTGGCTTTTCAGAGGATCAGTCCTCAGTGCACATTCCAGCCACGTTCCTCTTCCAGCAGTGAAAGGCTCTACAGGATTTCTGGTTTTAGCATCCACAAATGCCACATATTCTCTCTGTACCTTCAAGTCATGAAGATACTGTATTGGGATATGGGAGTGAAAACACTTGGATGTGAAAGGCTCACCTAGGCTGAGTGTGTTGCTTTGAACTCCTTGAATGAAAGGTGTGACACAAATTGTCAGTTAGATCATCCCAGAAGATCCTTTAGGAGAGGAATGCATGTACTGGCGTGATATAAAGGCAAAAATTGTTTGAGGGAACCTGTTTATTTGAAAAACGTGCCTTCCTGCTCCAGTCTGAATTGTTTGTCTTCCTTGGAATGAAAGAATGTAGGACATGGAGGGGAGGCTTGCCAGAAAAGCCTTTTGGAATTGCAATGAAATGGCCGTGTTTGTGCTCAGAAGGGTCTCAGGCTTGTTGTGTTCACATCTGCTTTAAGTTATCCTGATGTTGTTTTTTTTATTTTTTTTTAATTGAGTTTAACATACTGAGAAATGCACAAAGCTCTCTGGCCCCCAGGCACAAGAGGAAAAACCTCAACAACATCCACTGACCCTGCCACCATGTGCTTCCCAACAAACATTCCCAAACAAATGCTGGCGATGACAAACGGGCCTAGAAGCAACTTGATGGCGGGTGCTTAATTGTGCACTGCAGTGCTCGGCGCCTTGGAAAGACGAGGGTGGAGAGCAGATAATGAGGGTCGGATTTGCTAACAGTGGGCATTGACCACAGTTGGCAGATTTGGGGAGCACAGATCAAGACAATTATCGCATTTTGCTGCATGATGGATGTTCAGCTGAGTCAGCCAGCTGCTAACCGGGACCAGAGGGAAGCTGTTCTCAGGTCTCCGGTCCCACTTCTTAGCAAAGGTGACTCTGAGCCACCTTTGAACTCCTCCTATGTGTGGAGTTTCTTCAGGCCTATGTTATTTCTGGGATAAACTACCCGCAGGCTCTCTGTGGTACCCAGGCAGCTGAGGACGGCTGCAAAACAGCGTGGTGTGACCGTGCCTTTTCCTCCCTGCCTTCTGCATGCCTCCTTCCCCTGGGACAAGCAGGGAACCAGCCATGAGCCATTGAGGCAGCTCTGCTCTGTCCTAAAAATACCAGAGGTTTTCACTGCGATCATTTCTACCCAATTCAAAGAGGGAGAGCACAAAAGGGATTGGGCCCTGTGGGTGTTGGTTGGCCTAGACAACAATTCAGTTGGCATGGGCTTGGTCTGCAGACAGCAGCTTTATCATGTGAGCCTAAAAGATGACAAGGGCAATCATAGTGCCTGGCTGTCCTGGGGGTATCTCAGGATCTCCACCCTTTCTCTTGCACATGAATGCCAGTGAATAGAGTGAAGAGACCCCGTGTGCTGGGCTGATGGACCCAGCACTGGTGCCTGTGGGTGCACTTACCCTGGAAGAGGGTAGGACAAAGGATGTAGGGCTGTTTTCATGTGCAAATATGTGGTTGTTTACATGCAAGGATGTACAGTGAGAGAGCACCTACAGGTGTGTATCACTGACCCCGGGGATCTGCTATAAAAGGGACTGTAGTCTTCACTGGAAGGCAGATACGGTGCTTTCCCCTTCCAGATTTGGGAAGCTAGTCCAAAGCTGCTGTGTTTTAAGGAAAACTGTTTCTCGTTGCCTTAAAGTATCCGGTTGTAAACTGCAGAAGAATTTCCCTAGTAGTTCATCTATGGATGAACAGGCCCAGGGCAGAGAGCTGGAGGTGTCACTGGCCAGTATGCACTAGCACAGTGTGAGTCCCCCTTGCCAAGTCAACGCCGTGGGGGTACACGGAGATGTGGTGGGTAGCTGCCCCGCTGGCACTACGGGTTTACGTATGCGTCAAGGGCAGCTTTGTCTGCTTGCAGGAAACTTGGGTAGTGCTTCAATTATGTCAGACTGTGCAAAGCTGGGTACCTGGGCAGGACTGGGCAGAGCTGTGTGTGTGCCCATGTGAGAGGATTTTTTGTGGTACACACGTATGCAAGCATCTCTGTGCAGTCTCCTCAGTGTGTCCAACATGCCCCTGAAGGTTCCTCCTGCCCCGTTTTGCACATTATTGGACTCACTGGTCTGTTTTCAGGTGCACTGAGTGTTTGCCAATGAGACTGTCTAGACATGATGTCAAGCTGACCAGCTTTGAATCTCTCTCAGCCCTGGGGGGGTAATCACAAGCCTAGGAGAGGCCTTATCAATAAAACATTTTCCCTGCAGGAGGGTAAAGAAAATATGTAGTGGGTGATTCAGGTTTGTGTGGGAGAGGGAGAGCTCTGTCTTCTCTCCTGTCAGGCTAGCCCTGATTTTCTGTGTCAGCAAGGTGCCCATTGCTTGCTGTACCTTCTCTGCTGGATTATCTGTCGTTAATGATTGTTTTGGTTTTAGATAGCAAATCTCAATCTGCAAGGGGGTTTTATTTTTGCCTGTGGGTGAGGTTTGCTTTTTTTCTGGGGAGGGTTGTAATTTACCACTAAGCTCTTTTGGCATCTGAGGGACAAGTTCAGTTAAAAAAAAACAAACCAAAACAAAACAAAAAAAACAAACCAACACACACACACACACACACAAAAACCCAACCCAAAAAAACAAACCAAAACGAAAAAGCCCATTCAATCAGCAAATAAAGCAGGATGTTATGTAAGAGGAATAAAATTGACACGGGGCTCCCTGTCCTCGGTGGGTCTCCCCCTCCTTAGGTGATGAAAGGTTTCAGCACTGCCAGGGAGGGGGCTGGCATTGCCTAAGAGCCTCTTTGCTTCGGAGCATTTTCTCCTCTTTTAAATCTAAGGGACCCAGTGGATTTATGATCAGCCTGGGCTTTTTAAGTGATGGCTGGGTTTGTTATCATTTTATTTGAATGATAATGATAACTCTGCAAGCTGAGAGGATTAATGCAAGAAATGGAAAGCACTGTCACTTTTTCTTTTCCACAAAGGGCAAAATGCACAGCACCTAGTGTAATGCAAGGGGTCTGCACTGACAAGTGCCACAAGGCTGGTGTGTATTTCCATAGGATGATGCTGAAGAAGAAAACTGGCCCCAGACTCTTTTTCCTTTTCTTCTCTATGGAGTGAAAAGAAGCCAGTGGTTTTTAAGTATATACTAGCAGCTCGTGCCCTGCCTAACTTATATTTCATGAAAGACTGAGGACAGCTAAAGAACCTGTAGGTAGAGAAAACCACAAGAGGAAGTTATATTCAGTTTATATTTTCTATTCACATTAACATCTCCCTTTGTTAAGCATCTTATAGACAGCTGAACAAAATCTTTGCTTATTAAAGAATTCAGCAATCTGCCACTGTAAAAAAAGAAAGTGAGCTCTCCCCATCTCTACTGCTGACTGTTTCAAACCCTGAGAATCTGCCTTCCTTCACATGGGAAGAGTGAGTTCAAAATAATGAAATGGAAAATAAGTGTTTGCATGAGTACAAGAACTAATTATCGGGGCATGGTGGATTTGCACCTGTGGTTGTGTCAGTGTGGATTCTCTCATTTCTGATATGGTTTGAATCACAGAATCATGCAGGTTGGAAAAAACCCTTGGGATCATCAAGTCCAACCATAAAGACCCTTTGGATCATCGAATCCTGCCACAGCTTTCCCTCGGAGAGAACTAACAGTGTCTCTATCCCTCATCTTCTGCTTATTTGCACAAACTGTAAGATAATTTCCTGTCTTTGAGGCCTTTGCAAGCCCTGCTTTAGACTAGCAAACTCAGGACCTGGAGTTCTTTCTTTTTTCTTTTCTCACATTTTTGCCATTCAATTATTGCACCTTTTTTCTACTACCATGTGGGAACAAAAGTAAGATAAAGTGAAAATTTGTAATTATCACATCCATCTGGTTGCTGGAGCTGTATGAAAAACAGTAGATTTTAGAATCTGTGACAAAATGGTGGCAGCTGTCAGCACTTTCTGAGGTCTCCAGCCAATTTGCTATCTCAGAAAAGAATAGACCAGGCATGCAAGTGTTCTTCTGGAGGGAGACAGAAGAGAAAATGATGTTTTGGGGCTTTGTAATAAATGTTGAAGAAGAAGTGAGGGAATAAGCTAAAGAAGCTAAAACACAACCAAATTACAAAGTATGCCCCATCTCTATGGGTGCTGTGTTCTCCAGCACCACTGAACTGCAGCAAGGTCAGTGTGTCCCGAGGGGGCCTTTGCAGAGGCAAAGGCTATTAAAGAGCTTTGTGTGCAGTTAGGAGAGGTCATCAGAGCTGATTTTGAGTTTCACTGCTGAAATCTAGAAAGTGAATCATGGGTAGAGTTTGCTTGGAATTCTCTGACAACATGTTTTCTTCATTGGAAAGAAATGATTAGCTGAAAACAAACAACCTCTGTTTCATCTAAATGAGTAAATTCCCACTGAAATGCAGGCTGAATTCCCCTGGATCTGTGCCTGGTTGCTAGTTTGACTGGCAGAAAGCCAGGCAGGCACAGAGGGTCTCCAGCTCCCAAGTAGCTCTGCCATGCTCACCTGGGGCTCCCAGAGCTTCCACTCTCCCAGCTGCACAACCAGGGGACCAAGCAGATTTGGGAGTCCTGCACCTCACAGCCATAGGTTAGGGTTCCAAACTTCTCCCCTTCTGCAGGAAAGGCAGTGCACTGCTACTGGATGCTGTGGAGCCCAGAAAATAACTTCCAGTGTTTCCAAACTGTTGGATCAGTATGAAAAGCTTCTCGTATCATGGTTGTTGGATTGCTCCTTGTTCACACATTGTCCTCCAGCAGAGAGAAGTTGTCTGGTTGATTGGAACCATCACGCCTTGCTGGTGTCTTTCCTTCACCAGGATGTACTAGGACAGGCACTTTTCAAAGATGGACTTAATGCTACAGATGGCTCAGCTCCAGATGCAGAACATCTCCTTTGGAGGAGTAGTACTGTTGTTGTCAGCACATAGATAACCTATTGTCACAGGCAGCACAAGTTCTTAGGAGGGCCATGAGAGAACCGAGGCACTCCTATCACATTTTCTTTAGAATAAAGAAAATTTGAAGAAGCCAAGCCTTCACTACTTAAGGATGTAGTTGAATTCCGAGCCAGCTCACTACAGCAGCAGGGCAGCACTGCTGATAGGATGGTTACCTGGAGAAAAGCCTGGCAGTGAGCAAGAAGACTGTTATGCAGGATGACCTCCTATTCCTGATCTCTGAAGCTCTTGGACATACCTGAGGAGCAAATACCAACTTAATGAATTCACTTTATGTTAACTAAAACCTATCAGGAAAGCAGTGACAACTACAGCAGAGTCCCAGGGGATGCTTTCCCTTGTTTTGGTGAAGATAGGCTATTCAGTGGTTGCATAGAGCACATTTATACAAACTGTTCTCTGGGAGCCATCTTTGTGGGCTGAAGGGGATCTCAGTAGCATCACCATGAGCTTGAAAAAGGCTCTTAAAGATTACATTTGTCCTAAGATCTTATGTAGGTTGTCATCCATTGGAATGCCAAAGCTCTCCCATTATATTTATACTTTTCCCAGTGTTAATTTTCATCTGCTCTTACAAGGTTAATACAAAATTTACAAAATTTGTTCTTCATTGCTTTTAAAATGCTCAACATATTTAAAACACTTTGAATTCCCATGCTGAAAGGTATTGTGAAAGCAGTGTTCATATTTATTATTAGAATGAGGTTAACAAGCAAGCTTTGTAGAGACATCTGGCAACAAACCCATCTGAACTGAGCGGGGGCCACTTACTAAGGTTTCTAAGTAGGGAAAGGGACAGGGTGTTCTCAAAGATCCCGTAGCTAGAATTAAAACAGGGAGATTGAGCTTATCTCTATGATTTGCACGTCTCACTTTAGGACCCGTTCTGAAGGTTACTACACTATAGCTGAAATCAAATAGTCATCTAATATAACACTGGTTTCAACTTATAGAGCTAAAAATGAACTGCCTATAGACAGTCCAGAAGCATTCTGGGAAGGCATTGCCAGCAGCCAGAATATTTCTTTCCGTTCAGAGTGGATAATCAGAATCAGTTTCTCCTTTTCGCTCTAGGAGTTACTCTTTTCTCTTTTGATATAAGCTGTTCTGGGTAAGCTAAGCACATATGAGCCAACAGACAGCAAAAGAAGTTTGTTGGAGACATAAAGAGTTTTTTCCTCCCTTCTTATTTTAAAGGCAGAAAGGAGGAGAAAAATACAAGGGTGGCAGCTGAGGAAGGCAGGCAAAGATTTGCAGACACAGTAACAGTGATTTGGTGCAGAACAAGGTGGGTGTACCCTACCTTTTTTTTAGGTGCATGCCTGACCCAATCTACATGTGCATGAGATGCGATAGAGGTCACTAGAACTTCGAGTCCAGGAATGACCCAAACTTGTAATAGGTACCTTTTAAAGATACTGAATGTGGAAAAAATGCAGGGTGATCAGTGGGAAGGAAAACACAGGGTGTTTAACTGACCTGTGCTCAGGAACCAAATAATCTTCACTCTCAAATTTTAACTGACCTGGTACATAAAATTATAGGTTTGTTAGAAAATATTTTAATTACTCCATCAAGTTAAAGTCAGTACTATACAATGGGAGAATAGGAAATGTAGTACCTACACTTGAGATGGAAGGAGGAAGCAATATGGAAAATTATAAACCTGTCAATCAGACCGCAATAGTGTATAGGGCTATCAGAACAATTTTTGAAGGAAATTATAATTAAAGACAGGGAAGTAATGGAAAAATGGGATAAAATACAAGTGGTTACCAAGGATAAATCATGTCTGACTAACCTCATGGTTATCTTATCAAAGATAACTGATCTGGATAAAGGAGATGTGATAGATCACATCTGTCTAGACATCAGTGAAACAATAAAGGTATAAGGTCATGATGGGGAATTTTTAGCAGAGCTGGAGAAGTTGGGCATTACCACAGGAGTGAAAAGATGGAAAAGGAGCAGGCTAGAGGGGAGGTGACCATGTGTAACATTAAAAAAGGATGGAGGGAAGTTACCAGTACAGTTCTTCAAATAAAGCTTGATGCCTATCTTAATAGCTTCATAAATAGCATGTTTAAAAGTATCTCAGTGAAATCTGGTGATGACACAAAGATGGGAAAAATTGTCAATACAGAGGAGAAACAAGGAATCAAATTAGAATGAAGTGGTCTATCAGGCGGGTCCTTGTAAAGAAGCTATAATTTAAAATGTTAAAATAACTTTTTCTTGTTGTGCCTAAAAAGATGAGGCCAAGAGGGGATACAGTTGTTCTGGCACGCAGAACCAGGGTGTTAAAACTTATTTAAGTTGAGGATCAGCTTTGGCACAGAAATGGAAGAGCATGAACTGGCCAATAATATTGTTATATTCTACTAAAAATATATATGTTTAGCCTGGGAATTAGAGACGTTTTCAGGCTTTCAGAAGAGTGCAGTTCTGGTGTGACTATTCAGGAGGAGTAAATCAGTTTCTGAGATGACATTTAATCATTTTATGAAAGGATTTTCTCTGATGCATGAGGACTGTTCTTGTCCAGTTGTCCATATTGTCTGTTCTTGCCTCCCCTCCTAGGGAGACTGAAATTCTGAGAAACTTTAGGTCACAGCAGGTCTGGAAACATTCCTCCATTTACTGGGATGTGTTGGTTCTCTTCTGACATTGTAGATATGAGTCACATGCAATGTGTCTGCAAGGAATGACAATTCACAAGGGTGAATAGAGCCCTGGGACACAGGGAATCTGGGTTTCATTCCCATCCTATTCCAACTTGTTTGCATGCTCTCAGATAACCCACTAAGGGTCTAAGCAGCTGAATTAGAATTTGAGTGAAGGCTCACTCTGAGCCCACTGCCCTCAGTGAGTGGTCACCTAACATAAGGAAGCAGTTAAACCATGCTTTCTCATTTGTTCTGAAAGTACTTGAGATATCTAACGCTCTTTCTAAATACGCTCCCATCAAAACACCTCGTGCTCATTTTCCATCCCTGCTCAGTCACACATTAAAAATTTGTCAGTGTTCTTCCACTAACAGTCCCAGGGGAGTTTCAGCTAACATGCTGTTGGAAGAGTTTCTCATTTGCAAGCTGGAGAGGAGGAGAGAACAGAAGAGCCCTTGGCATTGGACACCACAGTAGGGTGGGCACTCCCTGATTTGAACCATTGGGACATCTTCCTCACCAGAAACTGGAATAATAATGCTAAAGCCTGATTTGGAAAAGCTCCAGCATCCTGAGTCTCTGCCCAGCCATGAAGGCACTCACCTGGGATAGGTAGAGGATAAACTCATTTTGCAGGGAAGATACACGTCTCAATTAATTCTTGTGCAGAACAAAAAACAGTTGCTGAAACCTCACTTTTTTTATGTTTTGGATTTCCATCAACTTTACCTGAGGTCCCACAGGAGGTTCCTCCTCCCTACTAAGAATTAATAGCATCTGTGAGGGCTGCCCCCCACTTCCGAGCCAGTCAGTATAACAGGGGAAGCAACTTGCTTTGGTCTCCACCTGAGGGGTCAGAGAGGCTGAAGGAAGCAGCTGTTCTAGTTGTGGCTTTTCATTTTGCTCCCTGTGCTGGAAACAGAGAGACTGTGATTTCCTCTGAGTATAGCGAAACGCTGGCTTTCAGTGACAAACCCTGCAAAGAACAGCCAGTTCGTGGAATGTTTTTGCAGCTGTCAGCTTTAACCCAGAGCAAATGACAGTGAGGCAGCTGCAACCTCTTGGTCCTGGGAGTACCCAAACCCCAGCATCCTCCTCTTCCAAAGCAGAAGGCTTGCATGGGCTTCACTGGTTGCTCTGCCTGCACAACCTGTCTGATTTGCATTGGCATTTTGAGCATCCTGCCGTGTTGCAGCACTTACGGCCCCTGCACAGCTCCCTGGGCAGTACAGGTCCTTATCTCACCATCCTCAGAGTGGGTATGCAGTGAGCGCCCACAGTTGCTTCTTCCACTTGTCCTTTGATCGGTGTCATCATGATGGTTGTGGTTATTGTGGCTGGTCACAGAGCAGCTTGCTGCCCCCTTTTAAAGGCTTCCAGTCTCTGGAGTTATGTGCTGAGGTCTAGTTTTCTTCATGAAACATTGCACAGTATAAACACTTAAATTTGCAAATGGTGATGCGCACAGTGGGTGGCAAAAGCTCCCAGCAGCCTTGTGATAGGTTAACCTGCTTCTGTATCTGGAGAACAGCAAGACCAAAATGGGATTAACCTCGGGTGCTCAGCCAAATGCAGTATGAAATGTTTACATGGACACATTGGTACTAAGCTGAGAAGAAGTATCAGGCTTTATGAGACCAATTATGCTTCTCTAACGATGAGACTACTTTGCAAGCCCTAAATTCATGGGGAATTTCAAGGCAGGCCCTGGAAATAAATCGATGGAATATCCTCTAGATCTTGATTATTAATTGACTGTTCTTCCTAAATACTTAAGCCTAATGACCATTTAAAGTCACTGATTATTCCTGCTTGAGTGCCTATAAGCTTGCCTAAGATGTGATTCAGGACCCCAAGAGAAGACAGGTAAACCTGACAAAAGCAAATACCTTTTTGTGTGAGTACTAAACTCTGTAGCAAAGGTAGAACATCAGTGAAGCTCATGCATGCATTTCAGAGCACAAATTCAGAGAGGATAACATTATGCAACACAATTCTGTCCTCCTAGAGCCAGGCATATTCATGCATTCTCTGAGTCAGGAGAAGGGTACCCAGAACCTCATAGCAAACTCTGCAAAAGATCCTTCTTTATAGATCTTGTGTCCTGGATTCCTTTTTTTTTTTTTAATTTTCTCCTTTCTTTTTTTCTTTCCTCATAGATTTCTGTCAATCAAGATAAATCGCCAGCAAGTGCAGTCTTTGTTTCATTCATCTAGTCTTTGCTGTTCATGACCCCTCCTGGTAAAATCACAATTATGTAACTGTATCCAGATCAGATGACTCGGGCACTGTGGCACACTTTAACCAGTTTTCTCATAATGATGATGTCCTGGTTTTTGCTGGGATAGAGTTAATTTTATTCTTAGTAGCTAGTATGGTGCTGTCTTTAGGATTTAGAGTGAGAATAAGGTTGATAACAAGCTGATGTTTTAGTCGTTGCTAAGTAGTGTTTATCCTAAGTTTCCATTTGCCATGCTCTGTCAGCAAGCAGGTACACAAGAAGCTGGGAGGGAGCATGGCCAGGACAGCTGACCTGAACTAGCCAAAGGGCTATTCCATACCGCAGAACGTCATGGCCAGTATATAAACTGGGGGAGTGGGCTGGGAGGGGCAGATCGCTGCTCGGTCATTGGCCAGCAAGTGCTGAGCAATTGCATTGTGCATCACTTTTCTTGGGTTTTATTTCTCTCTCTCTCTCTTTTTTTTATATTCCTTTTCATTATAATTATCATGATTATTATATTTTATTCTATAATATAATAATTTTTTTTTTTAATTATTAAACTGTTCTTATCTCAACCCATGAGTTTAACTTTTTTTCGATTCTACTCCCCCAGTGGGAGGAGGGAGAAGAATAGAAAAAAAGTAAAACTCATGGGTTCAGATGAGGAGTGAGCGAGTGACTGCATGGTGCTTAGTTGCTGGCTGGGGTTAAAGCACAACAGATGACCCAATTTTTTCAGAGGGGCTTAGGATTCTGGGTGCCCAGACACCAATAATGGCCTTGCATGGCTACACAATGCTCCCAGAAATTGAGTTTCTTTGCCAGGGGCTTCAGACAGGGTACCAGAGATTAGAAAGTGGTTCTGAGAGGCTTTGCCCAGGAAGACTTGTAGTAAATAATTCATCTGCTTTTCACAGCTGAGTCCACAACATATATACTTTTACCAGTTTATCTACAAGAGAAAATGAGAAATTGAAAGAAAATCTTTCCCCAGTTCATGAATAACAACCACATGAATCTGCTTCAGAGATTATTTGCCTTTGTCTAAGAGTTTGATTTGCTAGAGCTATGTGAGCCGGACATCCCATCCGTATGGTTCTTCAGCTGTATGTATAGAAAAGGGTGCAGCAGACTGGATCCCAGTCTCAGTTCCACCACTGTTTTGCTGAAACACCTTATGAAACCCCACTTAATCACTGCTTCTGGAACAAAAGAGTTCAATTACAACGAAAGAGTCCTACATTGTGTCAGTGGTTGTGAAGCCTCCTAAATGATGGTTTGCAAAGAGCTCAGAGGGCCTGAATGCTGGAGGCGTTGAGAGCATTGGCCATGTGGTATGTATTAAGAAAGGCAGAGGAGGAGATTCCTGTGTTTAATGTTCATTTGTACAGGCTGAGATGAAGACAGGCAAGCTGACTGGAGCTGTGCACTGACCCACGAAAGTGCTGTGGCCTGTGAGGAAACGCTGGGAGCCCTGGGCTGGTTCGTACCATGGAGGAGACAGGCTGGCTGTGCTCAGATACATTAAGGGATGTTCTGAGGGAGAGCACACATCAAATACTCTCATTAGTAAAATGACAGAAGCTGTTATGGCTTGAGGCTGCAGCAGAGAACATTTAGTATAAATATTAGGAAAAAAATTCATAATTCCAAGAAGAGTTACAGCAATTGGAGCAAACTATCAGGGGACACTGTGGAATCTTTTCTAAGCTTCCAGCCGTCGCTCTGGGAAGATTAAATAAATCCCAGTCCGTGGCAGTAGTTGGGGTGGTTTGCATGATCCCCAGCACTCCCTTCATCCTCAAACAATTCTCTGAATGGGAAGACGGCTTGTTCGTAGAGCCCGCAGCTTGGATAATGCACTGACTGCTCTTTCAATTATACACGGCTCTCCAGGGCAGGGCCCATGTTTCTCTTTGCCTTTGGAAAGCGCCCAGAACGTATTAGGCAGCACCACAGTATAAATAATAACAACCCACAGTCCCCATCTCAGCAGCGGAACAGACGCTTTCTTCAGATTCCCTCCTGTGCTGTGAGCTGCAAGGCCAGACAGTAGCCCACTCCAGCTGAGCAGTCATTTAAGAGCCAGCCAAAGGGCAAAATCCCATGGCTACAGTGCATGACACGGAGAGTTGGTGTCAGTACAGCCCTGGCAACCTTCCATCCTCTTTCCTTTCCATCTTCTTAAGCAGGTAGCAGCTCCAAGGACAGGACTGCCACTCTCCCGTGAACGGTTAATGCTTGACCTGGAGGAGGAACACTGTCCTGCCTGGCAGTTGGTATGCTGGGGAAGACAGGATGAACACACATTAGGACAGTCATTATACTTGCTCACCTGGTGGCAATACTGGAGCTGGACCACAGCAGGTGGTAGAATGGGTGCAGTGGCAGCTCTGGTTAGTGGAGCAGACAGGCCTAGGAGGTGCCATGCTACGGTTTTTGGCGTAATACTACTTATGGCTGCAGAGCTATTATAGGTATTCCTATCACTGTAATGCTGCCACCTGCTCTACAAGAGCTGTCCTCCTCAGCAGGCTAAATTGCACTGAATAAATTTGAGTTCCCCTTGCTAAAGCACCTCCTTTCCTGCCAGACTGCAGGGTTTTGGAAAGAGGCAGGGTAGCATCTGAAGCCAGAGTTTCTCTCATTCACACCAAGCGGGAGCGGAGCAGCCAGCTGAGAACCTGGGAGAGTGCCAAGAACGAGCATCCCCGGGGTTCCCAGCTCTTTGCTGCAGTTGTTTCACAGATGGGAAGGTGGCTCTTGCAGCACTGCAAAGTCCCCTTTGGCCCCCTCAGCTTGGATTGATGTTTCTTGTTCTCTCATTCTTCTCTGTAAAGGGGCTGCTTTCCCTGCAGTACGCGGTCTTTCAGCACGCTGCTACTCTCTTCATACTACAAAGGAAAGTAAGACTGGTAGCTGGTTTTGGCAGGGAGGGAAGACCGAGAACACACAGACACCCCCAGTGACTGCCAACTATACCTCTTCTGGGTATGGGTCATAGGAATACTAATATGCAATGTCTCCTATTTATTTTTCACTCCTTTGCTGTGACATTTGATCAGGAAAAATCATTTCAGGTGAGAGACATGCAGAAGTCGCTTTCCAGTTACTGATTGGCTTTATCAGGTGGTCAGTATACCACATCTGTCTAGCTGGATTGCTCCAGCATTTGTTCCTAAACTGGAAACAGAGCAGAGCACTCTGCATTTTTTTGGCACTACACTCCTACTGCAGAGTGCCTGCAGATTTATAGAGCTATAGCAATAGTATTGGCCACAAAACAATACTGGCTACAAGACACGCTTGCGATGATACCTAAATAAGAACAGCTTCAAGCCAGAGAGAACATTCCCAGGGACGTCAGTAGAATCTAATTTCCTAGTTGGAGTGTGTTGAATGACTTACAGCTTCTGACTTTGGTGCTAGCAGGTAATTCTTAAAAACATACACTTACAAAGCACTGTGCGAACGTGATTCCTCCTCCACCCCCTGCAGGGATGGGTAACTGAAGGCAATGGCTTTATTTTCAATATGGAGATGATCTTCTAGAGAAGGCGCAGAGATGTTAACTGACTTTCTCAGTGACACCAAAATGATGCCTTAACAGAACATGATGAAAAGCATAATGGTACTTCATCCCCAACACTGTGTTTAGACCATAAAATCCAAGTTTCTTCCTGATTTTGTCCCTAGCTAATACAGGGCAGCATCTCCCAAATACTTCAATGAAACTACAAAGCAGGAGCCACTTTTAATGGCAGACATCTGTTTGACTTGCCAATAACAAACAGGTGATAATATTACTTAGAAAAAGACGAAGAACCAGGATTCAGATCTGAATTAGGGTTCACAGCTGATTCAGAGTTAAAGCCAGGGTTTCAAAGATTAGAAATACACAGTGCTTTTCACCAGAAGATCCACAACCAGATTGGAAATAGCACTGAGGCTCCTTCTGGCTTCAGTTGTAATTGTAAACCACAAAGCCCCACAGAATAGTTGGGGATGAAGCAGCACGTTGAAATCCCCCTCTGCAGTCCACACAGTACTTCTGGGGGAAGGTCAGAGCACACCTAATCAGCCCAGGAGACGCCACCTTGGCAGCCTCGTTAACCTGATGAGGTGCAGCTTGAAAAGGCCCTGCCCAGGGAACCTCCTGTTTCTTGTATTAAGGCTGTGAATTTTTCATTTGTGGACTTGGCTTGAAGGCAGATGCACCACTGAACAATGAGAGGTGGTTGTGGTGTGAAGGGTGAGTAATATTGAGAATTTGCTATGATTGTTATTTTTTATTAGAAAAAAGGCAAGTACAAGCTATGTCTTATAAGGGAAGGATGTCTCAGAGTCTGAGTAGAGCCTGGTAGCTGGCTATGTTGCTAGTAAGTAAAAGAGAGTAATTTCCTAGGAGCTGGGGTGTTGTTTGTATTTTACTGCTTTCTAAAGGATATTAATGTGAGAGTGTAGTATTGCTGCACATAATTGTTTTTGTGATAACTGATCCCAGCTTTTATGGCCTTCCTATACTAAAAAGAAACCTTCCTACTGAAATCCCTGAAAAGAAGAGAGGGAACTAACTGTTTTGTGGCAAACTGAACAAGAAGGAATGGGTTTATGTTGCTGGAGGAGATGCTTTAATAGGGCTTCAAGGCAGTGAAGTCCTAGAACAGTCTGCTTGGGAATTCACGGAGCCTCTGAGAGCAATTGGAGAAGTGCTGATAAGGCACGACAAAGGTAGAGCTAATCCTGTGGCATGGAAATGAGTTGAGTTGGGTTTTTTGATTGCTTTTGGGCTTGGAATAGAAAAGTGAACATTTCAAAAATGCTTCTTGTTGATTTATATCTATTTTTACTGAAAGCTATCTATATCTCACTCTTAATGTCAGTGGGAGCAGAGTTAAACAAATTTTGCAAGTCTCAGCCTTACTAGTCGCTTCAAATGACCACTGTGATGCTGGAGCTTTTGGTCCGGGGTTACTTTGTTTCCTCTGAACGGCGGATTAGTTTGTTTTCTTCTTTTCTTCCTTTCTTATTCTTTTTGTGGTTCTGAAGGATTCTTTGTGACAGATGTTAGAGTTCATCTCGTGCTTATTAATATTCCCATACTATTCAGCAACACGTTCCTGCTGCTACAGTACTGCCTCACAGCTTACACTTGCAGTATGTTGAGCCAAGATGTGTAGAAGTCCTTTCTGGCTCTGTTCCTCCCTTATGGCCTGATTCAGAGGGAGGTTAGTTTGGCGGGAAGAATAGGAGAGAGGAATAATTATGCCAAGACAATGTGTTTGGCAAGAGGCTTCTGTCTTCCTCCCATAACAACTACATAAAATGCTTGTTAAGTGAGCAGGAGCTGGTATTTTTTTTTCCTATTCAGGCATCTTCTTTCCTCTGGATCCTTTTCTGCAACTAGGATTAAGCTGAATGTGTTTTTCTGCTTCTCATCGGGAGCACCAAAGTCAGGACTGGTGTTTCTAAATTTAGGTGGGTGTTTTTGAGGGGCAGGATGCTGGCTGTAGAAGACCTGACAGAGCACAGCCAGCTGACTCAGATATTCATCTTATGCTAGGGAGAATAGAAATAGCTGAAGCATCTGGACATTTTTCAGAAGTGTCATCCATTTGAGTGACAGCTTGGAGCTGATGTAGGTATGGAGGGGGGGTGGAGATCAGAGCACTGGTGGGTATAGGAGGGGAAACAAAGCAGAAAGAGTAGGCTCAGCTGGTGCAAGAGGCAGGCTGGAAAGGGGAGCTGAGCTGCAAAGGAACTTTCCTTTTCGCCCTCACTGGTGCTGGACCTGCCCATCAGTGCGAAGCGCACATCTGAGCCTGACCCCCTGTCCTCTGGGCACCCAGCACTGGGAAGCTGGCATGGAGCCAACGGATCTAATTCTGGAACAGTTCTCGGGTTTTCTTTCCTTGGTTTCCCGAGTCTGTCAGGAGAGGCACACAGGCATATATTAACCCTGGGACAACTTCTGCTTGCCAGTCCCAGCTGTGCATCTGATTAGCAGCAATCTCCAGATTGCTGACCCTCTCAGTTGAGGAAACACTAGTTGTCTGACGACACAACCCCACCTCTGAGTGCCTGGCCAGTCAAGAAATGGAAACTGCCACAGCTGAGGTTGCGCCTTACACTGATCTGTTTGTTTGTTTGGCTTCTGGGCAGTGCTCTCTGGGTTAGCTGGTGTTTCAGATAGGCCCCAAAGAGGGAGAAAGACCTTGAGGGTTGACTTCCCTCCAAGCTGACCTGTCTGTTCCAAGAAGCAGAAACTTTCCATGCTGTATAAAGCAACTGGCCCTCACCTTGTTTACAGGGTCTCTGATATGTAACTCTGCACGTTGCCTTTTACAGGACATAAATAAAAAAACCACATAACAGGCTTTCATCGAGGAGCCCTGTCCCAGCCACTGCTTTATTCACACTCATGGGGAACACCTATTATGTGTAGCAGAGGTGGGGAGATGAGAAGTAAAGGGAGTAGGGCAGGATTAGTAGTGGTTTAAAGGGAGAGGTTAGGAAGTGAATTTTTTGTGCAAATTTCAGTCTTAATGTGTGCTCTGAGAGGAGATCTTGTTTTATATGCATGTTGGATGATATCAGGATCCTCCTTAACACATATATATTGTATATCTGCACAGTAAAGGGTGGGAATGGAAGAAGGGGGAGGAAGAAAAGATGAGGAAAGAGGGCTCGGTGTAAACAATTAAGTGGAAAGAAAAAAATTTGTGGGAGATGGAGAGCTTGTTACTTAAGATGCTGTACCTTCAGTCCTACAGCGTCTACTTGAGTTTTGCTGGGGAAGAAATTGTTGCAAAAACCCATGATCGAAAAGGCATTTTATCACTGCCAAATGACTGCGGATTTTTTTTTCTCTTCATTTATGAATATCAATATTAAAATAAGAGTAGCCACCCAGACTAAAAGAATTTGCTGGGGCAGGCTGATATTAAAAGGGCTGGGAAGACATTTAAATGCACTGTTGATAGGGAGATTTCTGCCCGAATTGAAGGTGACCAATCTGTTTTGGTAGGTGGTGGCAGCTGGATCTCTGACATCTTTTCTGATAATCAATCAGTTCCTCCTTTGTTATATAAAGCAGGAGAGACTGCCTGCCCTTGAGGTTGCAGCAGGCTGGAAACTAGAGAGGTGTGTTTGGCTGTAAAAATCCTTTCAGCCATTGAACAGGCGGCACCGTGGATTAGATGGTTCTTCATTCTCGATGCCTGGGTGACTGTGGGTACCTAGAGCCTTTCACATTTTGTCACCAACTTGGAATTTGCATGGGATGGGATAGGAAGAATTATAGATCAACACTCTTTGACAGCCTGTGGAAATAGAAGTGTTGGGCACAATCCAGTTTCCGTGGGGTCATATGTCAGCTCTGCAGATCCTCCCATCATAACTGACACTAATTGTTGCTCTTATTGGCAGCCTCAGCAGAATGGCCAGTGGTGAGGGAAACCCTGAAGGCTGAAGTTCAGGTGTGCTGGCAGGATGATATGGCAGAAGGTTAGAGTTGCTTCCTTTGATGTAGTTATTTCTCTAGAAAGAAGCGGGGAGGGCCCTGTATTGCTGCTCTTGTGCGTCTGGAGAGTGTCTTGTTTGCTGGAGTATGAGATGTAGGCAGGTGGCTTGGTTGCTGTTTTCTGTATCTACTTCCTGGGGAGTGAAATAAGTAGAATACCTGGAGCAAAACTCTGTGTAATGCTTAGGTGCCCAGACACAGGTGGGGTCGCTTTCTCTTGTTTTGGGGAGCAGGGGAGTGTTGAGCTTTTGCTATAGGTGTAAATCAGGTATGCTGAGGTCAGTTTGTTAGAGATGGATGATGGTAAAGATGGGAGAAGGGCTCCTGGTAGACTCCAAGTCATCTATTTCCACAGCTTTGTGGAACACTGGGCTCTCTGCAGAGAGCCGTGCGATGTGGGTTTGGTGCAGTTACATGCTTCATTTGCACATGGACGTTACCAGGACTTGTGAGCAAGTGGGCTAATGCGGTATGCACTGCTAATTAAGTTCAAAATGTTCTGCGAACTGGATGTAGCAGATGGTGTGTATGGTCTGTTTAGACCTTTGATCCAGGGGTTTCTACTGTAGAGAACTGCAGAGCTGTGATGTTAGAAAGTTGCTGATTTGGTCATTAACAATAATATTATAACAGAAAAGATGATGGATGGCAAAAACCTGGGGGTGTTTGTTGCCTGCGGAATGGCACCATTTTCACAGTGTGAATTGATGCTTTCAAACGGTTGATGTGTGAAAAATGTTTGTTTTCTGCTTTTATTTGCATGAAACTCAGGAGAAGCCATACTGCTTTGTCTTTCATCAGAATGGGATTTATTTTTTTCACAGACATCTGACACCATAGATGGAATAATTATCTGGGAATGCCTGTACTGTGAGATACTTGGATGCCAATAATAGTAATTAATCTACGGATTGGATTCACATATAGCTTGACTTTGCAAGTCCTTAGGTTTCAAATTTGTAAATGTGTAAGCCTTGCATATTCATATGCTTAAATAATGAGCTTTTGAGGTTTTTTGGGGGTGTGGGGGCAGCAGTCTTCCAGGGAAATAAGAAAGTCTCTGTTTGACTCTTCCCTTCCCTGTCTGAAGTTTTCAGGTTGTTTACAAATAGCTTCTGCTGAAAAAAGCCATGACTTAAAGTCTGAATGTTCTGCTTCAGTGTTTTCAGAACAAATATTACAGAAATGCCAAAACATCTTGACATTTTTGAAATTCAGTGATGATTTGGTCTAAATTTAGAATAAAGAGCAGACAGCCCCTCCTTCCTGCTATCTGTCCTCCCCACCACCCCCCAAAAAAATCCAACAAGCTTTCAGTATGGTTAAATAACCTGAAGAGAGCTTTTGAAGGAGTCAGATATTTCTGACTTAAAGTTAAATTTGTATTTTAAAAAAATACATATTTTGAGTCAATGCAAACTGCATTTCCTGGATTTTTCAGTTTTGCACTGGACTGAAAACTTAACTATTTACCCAGCTCTGATCATTTTTGGGTAGAATCGAAACACATTAGTAAAAGTCTTTGCAAGATTTGAAACTTGAACACCATGCAGCTCTGCTACTGTGAGTAGAACCATGAAACCCAAGTAAGTTTTTTACTTTTAGGCAGAGGAGGACAAGAGTTTGTAGATTAGGGAGTGGGGCTTAAATAGGACTATTTACAAAAGACCTTGAATTTGGCATTTCGAGTCCGTGTATTGCTTACATTTATAGACATGCAGAAAGGTAGTTAGGCTCCAAATACATTCTCTTCCTATCTGTTGGCTGGAATAAAAGTGCCACACTGAAATAACTGTGGGCTCTAAAAGTAAATACCTGGTGCTCATATTCAAACCACTCTTAATGTGGCTTATTTTAAATTTACAAGCTCTAATAATAATTTTACCTCCCTTCAAAAAATATAACCCACTTGCTCTTTTTTTTTAAAACCAGGTACTTATGAGTAACCCTACAGTAATAAACTGCTGTGTGCAGCAATTGTTAGTTGACAAAATATTGTGTGCCCTAGAATAGCTCCACAATAAAAAGCCAGTTCATCTGAAAAGTGTCGGTGAGGTGATGAAGTGCAAACACCTTAGGAAGGAGGTAAATATGTTGCTGGTTTTGGCCATAAAGAAACTATTAGAAGTAATAATAATTTTAAAAATAATTTTATTATGCTTTGGTGCTGTTTGAATAATGCCAAAAAAGCTTGAGGGGGTGCAGGGAAAGCCTGCTGAAATGCTGTCCTTCAGGGACTTTTTATTTTTCAGTCATCTCTGTTCTCCTTTAATGATTGCCCAGCTCCTCAAATGTTCTGTCGTGGTGCTGTTCTCACCTCTTCCTCTGTCCTGTTAGCTCCAGTGACACTCATGAGCTTTCCATAGGACTCTGCGTCCAGTATACTTAATGTGAGTCCTCTCAATATTGCCGCTGCACACAGTGCAGTGGGTTTTGGTGGACGTGCTGTCATGTAACAAAATCTACCAAAGTTCAAATTGCAAATATGGAACATGGTGTGGCCATGGCTCAAAATGATGGTCATAATTACTTGTATTGGAAACTTCCCACACCATGCAGTTCTCTTCCGCAGCATAATAAACATCCTGAACCTCAGCTCTAGGTATTATTTCATGATGTCAACAGTTCTTAACCATAAAAATGAGGAGATGCCAGAATCTCACACAGCAGAGGATCCTAATGTTCCCATCTAATGTGGCGCTTAGGCTCTAAGTGCTGAGCTGGTGGTGGTCTGCTTCAAGTGAGGAGAGTTGTATTTCACAAAATAGGGACCAGATGAGAAGGATGTCCCTGACAAAATGCTGTCAGATGCCTCCTGGCTCTTGATGTGAGTTGATGTCAAAACAGTAAATGTTCTTGCAGGAGGGAGATGTGAGCATAGAGAAAAGAATTAAAGGGGTGGGGGAAAAGGTCCTCCAGGTTTGGAGCAACTTTGTTTTCTTCAACATGAAATACAGGCAGTGCCTGCCAGCAAAAATTTTTCCAGAAGCAGTAGGGAGGTGTCCACAGGAGCCTATCGTGGTGTTGCCAGTAGTTGTGCTGGAAAACTAGATACAGGTTGTTGCAGTTTCGCCTCCTTTCTTGCCAACATGTTCCACCTTGGAGCTCAGACTGCAGTTGCTGTTCTAGAGCAGATTCACCAGCTGCTGAGACCTTCAGCCTTGGGGAGCCCCGAATCACAGTTGTGATGGGGTAGAGTTAGTTCAGTATCTGCCAGCTGGTGGAACGAGGTCTCCTGTCAGCTCTTGTGCTGGGTTATTGGCACTGAACTGTGAGAGGAAGCTTGCAGGCTATTGCTGAGGAAGCTACAGTTGTGTTCCTTGCAGGAATGCCCTATGGCCTGCCCGTGCTTGATGCTCCCTGAGGTGCTGGTGGTGCAGAAGATAGTCATTTCAAGACTCAAAATCCATTTTTAAGAAAAAAAAAATTTGAAAGGGTTATTCTATCATCAACAAAAAGCAAGGAGACATGCCAGTGATGGGGCAAATAGCTGATCGCAGGGCAGGATGTGCTAGTCTTACAGAAAGTTTATAGATGAATACGGTGGAGCCCCTTGTGCTAAAATATGATTTGGGGAAAGGTGCTTGGGAAGGACGTTATCTTCAAAGCAGTGCCAGCTAGCTGGTATTTTCAGCTCTTGCTGACAAAACTGCGATCTTGGCTAGAGCCACATGTGGGTTGCTCTCTTCCCTCCCGCCTGCACTGTTGCACAGCAGGGAATTTACTGCTGGAGTGTCCCAGGGCTGGATGAAGCGGGAGCTGCCCGGTCCTGCTGCGGAGGCGGCCGCTTCCTGCGGGCTGGCCCTGGCTCCCCGCGGGAGGAGGTGGGATGTCACTCTGTGCCACTGCCAGTAGATTTATGGCAAAGACTAACCTTGGCTCTCAGAGAAAGCTGCTGTTTTTCTTTCTGAATTTTCTTTTTTAACCTGACTACAGCGTGACTGGACCGATCGCCCTCCCTGGGGCTGCGATTCCCACTTCCTCTGCTGTGACACTGCGCTCTGACCAGCGCTCTGGGTAATTAAGGCCTATCAAAACCAGCCTGCTTAGACTGCTTGCTCAGATGGCTGGCTGGGCTGGCCTGCAGTCACAGGGCACGCAAGCCACGCATGGCAGAGATGACTCCCTGTGTTTCCAGGCTAAATTATAACCATATTACATACCACGCAGTTCTTACTGAAATCAAGTCCAGTTTGTGTCTTTAAGCTGGAACAGAATGAATAGACCACATCTTTGGGAGTGTGGGCCAGCCAATGGCTTAAAAAACAAAAAACAAAAAACAAAAAACAAAAAAAACCACAAAAAACAAACCAACAAAACCCAAAACACAGCCGAAGTACTCTAAACCAACTCTGCTTTGTGTCCAGAGACCGAAACATAATTTGAAGTGACTTGCTCAAAATCCCTTCGTGGTGTGGGTAGCTAAATCCATTGGGTATTTTGTTTACTTGTCTATAGAACATGTTTCTGTTGAGTTCTGGCACTGCACACTGCTGCTTGTTTAAACATGCCTGGGAGGAGAGGCAGTGTGAAAACACTCTTTAAATCAATAAAAATAGTAGTAAAACTGAACAAACACTCCAGATTGGAACAGTTCATGATTTTCAAGATGAAGATATGAAGTTTTTTGGTGGACTGCAGATCTCTGTACCTACTTTGGTGATCAGGAAAACATGCATGGCTGTGGAGGTAAAACTGAGCTCTGTAAGAATCCAGATCTAAGATTACACTTAGTGTCTTGGGCCTATTTTCATCAAATTCAGAGCTGCTGCTTGATAGCTTAGCTAACAAACAAGTATTACTATTTAAAATAAAAAAAGGGGGGGGGAAACAGCGCTTTTGAAATTATTAATTTTGAAAGCTTCTGAAGAAAGATTAATTTTCAAGATTTTATTTTGGTAAAAGCAGTTTGGAGGCTTAGAAAATAAACTTTTTAAACTGATTGATTTTTAGAACATCTTGGAGTAAATTAATATGTGCCATTTTTACTGAAGTTATTTTAATGGGTACTTTTGATCTATTTCTGTATATACAGTCTCTACACATTGATAATAATTCTAATTTAAACTAGCAATGTATGGTGAAGCTTTTTTCAAAAAAACTTGGAACAGTGTTTGGGATGAAACTTCAATGAAACATGGATAACCTCATGTGTTTTACCAATTCTGAATTAAGGAGATCATGAAAAGGATTCTGAAGTTCATAAACTTTCAAAAGAGAAAAGGGTTACTTTTTAGACAAATTTGATTATTTTTTTTTCTTAGAGCCTGTTTTGAGTTTTGCACTTGCCAGGATACTTTGAGGTAACTCTGTGTTTGAAGCACCAAGGCTTGTTCTGTGTTGTATTCATGCTTTTCCCCATATTGAGCTTTGGATTAAAAAAAACTAGGAATGCATAGTATAGGAAAACCAGTAGAAGTATGAAATGTCTCCAAACTAACTAGCTGGTTAGCCAAGCCCAAGGATCGATGCAAGTCTTAGAGCTGGATCCCAAGACTTTAGAGCTGTAAAATTGCTTCCAATTTGCTCCTACTGTACTCACAGGAAGGTGCTGAGTGTTGCATGTCATCGTGCCCACATGGGTAGAGTACAAGCCAGGTCTTTATGTGCAGCATGAAGATATAACACCCTGGGAAATGAAGCAAGGAATAAATGAAGAAAAGCTTTACCTATATCACCAATAGCGAAAAGACATCAAAATGCAAAATCAAACTAGGCAGCTTGACTTCCCCACATCCATGCATTCTCCTTTGGCTCTTGTGTAAATAAAGAAAAAATAGAAGTTTCCTGCCCATAATGAGCACCTTATTCTAAGAATGAGAACAGCTGGGTCATCTGACAGTTTGAGCTGGAAGGTGTCCAACCCAATTGGTGCATCTCCTGTGGAATACAGCACTACTACAATATACTGTGTTTTGGAAATAGCTCTTGATTAACAATGTTCGGTGGAGTGGAAGCAAAAATAATTAGAGAATATTTTACAGCTCCCTCTGAATGTAATCCATGGGCAGTGATTTTAAACAACCTGTCAGCTTCAACGATCTCAGAGATGACTCATGCAAGGGTAAGTCCAAGGGTAGTGATATCACTCCAGCACCTGGTACTGCTGTTAGCATGAGATGGTTGCGATGTCTTTAAACAAGCATGTGGGGTTTTTTTTCCCCTAGGAGCTGTAACTTTTCAGTTTGTTTTGAATGAGTAAAAAGAGGCATTTAGTGTTAAATCCTCAGGTGGTGAAAAAAACCCATATCTGTGCTCATGCACCTCAGATACATATGTGCCCCAGCCCATGGTTTGTGCTTTGCAGAGCGCTGACCTGACTCTGGTGGTGTTTCTGCATTGACTCAACACAGCCAGTCCTGAGTGTTCTGTCTGTGGATGTGCACATGTGTTTAGGCATTAGTGTACAGATAAACATGTGTGGGTATAGACATCTCCTAAGTCTGAAGCCATGTTTTGGAAAAACCAAAGGCTTTGTCCCAGAGAGGTCATACAGAGTAGTCTAAGCTTGTCTGTGTATGCTGGGGGAAGGAGGGGAAGGCAACAAAATATCCACACAGGTGAGGGTCCTCAGCCATAGGGTTTGGAGATAATTCCAACTTCATTTTTCTGCACCCCAGCTCTAGGAGAAACTGATGACCTTTTTATGTAGCTTGAGTATAGAAGGCTCTTACTGTAATATGAAGTGCTGTGAAGGCTCATACTATGCATCAGAGGTATGCTTTCCTCTTGCACTTTGTATACAGAGTGCATAGCTTTAGTTAACCCTGACTTGCTGTGGGCTGACTCTTTCTGCTTCATTCCCTTTCCAAGAGAAATTCTGTTGGTGCAACTGTTAAGAAACTGGTTGTGAGGGCCTGTGTGATTAAACATTTAAACATGAGCATGAATGTGCCCGAGGGGAGATGCTCTTGTCATGAAATAGTGTTGGGAGGCAGGATGAGGCTGACTGCTTTGGGGACAGCTACTTGTGATGATGTAGTCGTGCTGCTGATGCCCAGTATGAAGCCTGATCTTGGGAGATGTTGAGCTCTATTCAGTTTATGCCTTGTGTGCAATCTCCATATTCACGTAGTTTTATTTATACCTCCCATTCCATAGTGGCTTTCACGTGATAAAGATTTAGTCTTCTGTGCTATTCTTGGGTGTTTGAGCTCATTCAATGTCTGCTCATATTTTTACTTATCTCACTCTTCACTGCTTCTCAGAATTGTGTAGACTGGAGTATCTGTCTAAAACCACCGAGTTATACTTGGGGCATCCTGGTCTGTTGTATATGAGATCTTATATAACTTATATACTGGTGTATGGATTGTATATTGTTTGGTGTGTAGCACACAACACTGCAGTTATGGGAATAGGTTAGTTCCTCTGCCTTTTTACCTTGCAAGGCTATAATATGCTAGCAGTTTTTTCTCCATCCCTAATGCAGTAACTTTGTGTGGCTACATCTGTTCAAATCCAAAGTTTCAGAGTGTATTTTAAGTCTTAAAGATAAGGCACCTCTTGATTTAGAGCATCTGAAAGGGAAGAAAGAGGAATGCATTCAGGCTGTCATGTTTTAGTACAGCCATGGTTTCAAGCACCTTGACAATTACCTGTTTATCAAGCAACTACTTGATGGTACAAATGCTGCAGGAGGTCATGATGATTCCTCAGGCAGCTCTTCCTACTACTTATCTTGATGCTTCAATGGTATCAGTGCTTCTGTCCATCCTCTTAGAGGAAAGTGTGCCAAAGCTGACACATCCAATCCTGGTCAAATGGTGATATGCAGAAGAGGAGGCTTGGGAGTTGTTGGAGTAGGATGATGGGGAAACAAGGCATCTCTAGAGAAAGAAGGGCAACTGGGGCTGCTAGAAAGCAACTTCGGGGTCTATAGGAGTTGGAGGAGGGGCTGGGAGAAATGGCTTACAGACACAGCCAAGGACCTTCTGTTTGTAGCATCTAATTACTACTTGGTCAGAGAGGAGCTTTGGAGAAACATAAATCTACAGCCTAGCTTTTATAGCTCAGAGATAGGATTGCTTTCAAGTATGTAGTAAGTGTAATCAGTTATGTGTTTATATATTTGCTTTTTATGTCTTTGCTGTGAAGAAAGATTGGGAAGGGATTGCCAGCTGGTAATTCTGTAAATGGTCCCAAACATGCCTGAGATGCTCCTGTTATTAGTATCTGGCTTGAAGTGAGGTGGCTTTGCACAGTGACCTATGACTTGTACGTGCTGCCATGTTTTTCTGCCTTCAGAGATGTGTATTAGAGGCTGTGTCTAAAGGTTTCTGAGAGAACTTAGTCATTGGAGTGCTTGAATGGAGCCCTGCTGACATTTGTTCTGCTTTTTTTCCAAGGCAGATGACAGGTTACCTTTAGCCAAGCAAGCTTCTGACTTATTCCCTTCCACCTGTTTTATTTCAGTAGTAAGTCACTAATAACTTCAGTAAGTCTGACCAAGCAGCCCAAGGGTAACTAGGTTACTGAGAAAATGTCACCTCAGGTTCCTCTTCATTTCTGGATCCTGCATATACATATGCAAAGACTCTGTTAGAAGTAGTGTGGTTTTGTGAATGAATCTTGTCTAGCAATTGAGAGATCTAGATTAACTTCCATTATCTGATCTCTCACTCAAGAAAACAAGAGATTCATTTCTCACCTTAGCTAGCAATCTCTTGCTTGTCATGTTCTTCGTCTGCCTCTTGCCTGTTTAGGCTGTAAGCATTTGGGGCACAGTTTGTCCACATGATGTGTTTGTGTAACACACTGGTCTGTGGTTACATGTCCACATCTGTGCCTGATCTGCAGAGGATATTGGTCTGTTATAGCTCCCAGCTGGCTGGCCTGGCTTTCTACCTCAAGCTGCAGAGAATCCTGCTTTTATTGCTGTGTTGGTCCCTGTTTCAACCCTGGTACTTGCCAAGATGGCATCTGTCACATTTATACAGAGCAGGGCAAAACTGGCCCTGATGTCTGTGAGAAATATTATGGCAATAAAAATAATGAGAGGAAAAGCAGAAAGTGGGAATCTGGACTGTGAGGCTTGACTTTTGCTGTAGGTCACTGATGGAAGTATGTGTCATCTGCTCTGCCAAGTGGTATTTTTCCAGCATCCTTTACTACTTTTTTTTTTCTACCTCCTTATCAGCATTACACTGCATTTATAGGAATTCCCTCCCCTTGCCTCCATTGCTTCCAGACATCGGCTCATCCCTGGCCCCTTCTGATAGGCAGCTCCTTTTATGTTTGCTCCCTCAGCCTTACCATTTCAACAGAGTAGAATGTTGGTGTTGGTTTTCTCACTGGGAGTGACTCAGAAAAGGGATTTGTGTGTGGCTGGGTGCCAGGGAAGAAAACACACTGTCAATGTACATTAGTGCAGTGCCAAGCCCGTCCTGGGCACAGTAACTTTCCTCTCAAGGCTGCTGCATGCCAGGAAGAGAAGACATGGTGAACAGGGGAGGAGGAGGCAAACGAGAGCAGCTTGGGCTAAAAGCTGACCTGGCAAACTTACCAAGTACGTGCCCTTCTGCTGGCACTTGGAAGGTACTTCTCCAGAAGACAAATAAAGGTCTCTAGTGTTGTCTGGTGATTGTTTGTGTCCCACCTGGGAAATGCTGTGCCTGCAGATTTCATGACAGATACCTTTATTCTCTTGCATGTGTGCACTTGTAGGGTGCTGGAGGAAGAAGGTAGGATAAACTACCCACATAAGCTGCTATTGTATGCTGGAGTAAGTCAGGCTGTTTCACCCAGTCCAGTTCTGTGCTGCCATCACCCAGCCTTCAGAATTCCTGGGTGAGTGGGAAGAGCATGAAGGCTGGTGTTACACAGAAGAGAGATCTGTGGGGCAAACAAGGCATGGGAATTTTGCCTGGTGTTAGTGGTGGAATTTACCCCTCCTGGCTGTAAGTACCACATCCAGAACACACTCCTGGGATGTTAGTTCTGTTCCTACTGTTGTGTAAGGTAGCCTAGTTTCTTACTGGAAGATTCATGTTTAAGGAGCAAGATAACTCATTTTAGTACCACCCGTTACTGCTAGATGGGGACCTGATCTGGCCTGCTGGAGGACCTGTGAGTTCATGTTTGTTATGGGAATCATAGCTGAGTTGAACACGAGTTTTCCTTGAGGTTAGTCCATTCATATTCAGCGCTTGGGTGTTTAGCACTCATCCAGGGCCAAATCCAGATACTCTTGTGAGCACTGTTTAGTGCTTTGCCTTGTCTTGGTACCATGGCAAGGGCCTGCTCTGCTATGAGCAAGGGGTCAGGATGTGATGGCTGGTGTCTGAGAGGCCAGACCTCCCAACCTGCACGTAATACACACCAGGAGACATCATTGACAGCCCAAGTGAACAGCTATCAGGAAAATAACATGTTTCTGAAATAGGAGTAACTTGTGTTTTCAGGGGTTGATAGGTATGATTTGTGGTGCCTACAGATGTGAGAGGCCAAGCCAGGAAAGATAAGATAATATTTTTTTTTACTGAGCACTGCTGGGAGAGAGTCAGGGAGAAAAATGGGGCTGTTCATAAGTGCCTTGTGGCTCACAGAGAGCAGAAAAGAGGCTCTACACTCAGTCTTGGAAGTTTTCTCACCTGTGCCATGGAAGTGTGTAAACTTGAACCAGCTGATGAACCTCAGTTTGCACATCTTTAAAAAAAAAAATAATAATCTAACATTTACCAGCTTCAGGAATGATGTTTAATTATGTTTTCAAAGCTCTTAAGTCCTTAGAAGGGAAACTGCCATGCACATTCCTAAATACAGAGTCCCTTGGTAGGAGAGCATGTGTGAAATGTTTGGTTCTGCTTGGATTTAAAGCAAATGTAACTACAAGTAGTCTGTTGTATCCAGCAAATAAAGGAGTAGAAAAAGGAAGCAATTTTGGTACCAATGGATCTTAGTGCTGTGGACTGAGCTGCTAATAGTGTCCATGTAGCTGACTGAGATGACTTGGCTATAACTACAAAGTCTTCAGGACCCTTTTGCAAGAGCAACTGGTAGGGATGTGGTTTCCTGCCAGCTTTGTATCTGGGGGGGGTCCTTTGGGCGAGACATGGGCCATCCTGCACAAAGCCAGCAGGCCAGTGACAGGAGTGGGACTGAAAGGACAAAAGGAGTCATGTGTAAGCACTCCAGATTCTTATAGATCAAGAAAAGAACAATAATTGAAAATAGAAGATTCTCAGTTGTTTCATACAGCTGTGAATACTTGTCTCTGAAACCAGCCATGAGATGAAAGCGTGTGAGAAACAACAGTTTTCCAAAACTGTTCTCCAACTCATGTGGAGAGGAAATGCACAGTGTGTTTTAGAAGCTGGCTGAAGGAAATGTTCTTAACTTTTTCCTGCCTTTTCCCCTAGTGGCTTCTTTCCTTAACATCCCAGTCTTTAAGAAAAAACTTGTGTTCTAATGTAACAAAAATATAGTTCTTTTCTATTTTTAGAAATGGCATAAACAAGTCTAATAAACAGAATGATGGTGGTCAGGGAGCTCAAATTGGCTTTGGATATCAAGCAGAAATAGATGTGGACTTAACCAACCAAAGATCCCATAAAGTGCATTTCTTTCCTTTTTTCTCTTTTCCTGGAACTATTATGATTTCAGGATTTTGAGATCATGTATAAATAAATCTAGCCAGCAAACTTGGCCAGAGATTTGGAAAGATCAGTCCTTGCACTTTTTTTTGAAGAATGACTAAAATTAAGCATTAGAAGTTTTACTGATAACTGTAAAACATTATTGGGTGATTTTTCTGTTCAGTTTCCCAAATGCTAAGCTAAGGTCAGTAGTCTTTGGGAAACAAAGTCCCACTCTGAGAAGAAAAAAGAAAGCATTAAAAAAAAAAAAGAGGGATAAACATTTTAAACAAGAGCAGCAAGATGATAAAAATGAGGCAAAAGCAATATGTAAGCTGGCTTTTGGCAAAGTGTTTCCTTGTTGCTGGCTTGTTGGTCTGTCTAAATTCAAGGAGCTTCAATGCTCAAGGCATTTAAAGCCAGACTGTACAAAGTATTGGAGAGCGGATAAATACTGTGCAGCCTTTAAAGGGAAGATAAACAGTACAGGAGCCAATAGAGGTTCCTCCATTTCTAAGCTAGCATCACCCTTGGACCTAGTCCTTGGTACAGCTTCTCTCAATCTCAGTAAAAGGCTGGGGTGAGTGGGATGCCCACCAGCCAGGAGGCCCTTTGTCTTACCTGATGAATTAAAGGCCTTTTGAGTGCATTAGAATCCTTCTTAACTTGCGGGACTATAGATTCTACCATAATAAGGATACTGGTCCTTAGGAGCTAGTGAAGTGTGCACTAAATAAAAAGTATCCTGTGTTGGCATCCATAAATAGAATAGACTATAAAGTCAAGGAAGGTATTTCAGTGTTTTCTGTTTGTTACCAAAAGGGCTGTGTTTGCAGTGGGACCTAGGCTGTACTGTGCCAAGTGTATGCACAGACACTGGAAAGCTGGAAGCAAGCCCCTGGCCCTAAACTGGGAAGCCCAGGGATGAATTCTGCTTTCCCACATCCTGTAATATGCTCTTGGCCACAAAATTACTGGCTCAAGTAGGAACAGAAGCCAGTCAGTGCTCTGACTGTTGTGTCCCTAGCTGGGGTTTTTGTGGCAGGCCCAACCCAGTATGTTTTCACAGTATCTGGTATACGAGGTTTACAGGTGGGATTTTCAGGCAAGCACCTGCCTTTTAGGTTTTTAAGGAGTCTTGGAGGCTCCTTGGATCTGTGGTGTCAGGATTTTAAGCATGTGTGACAGCAGAAACTTGTGTACCTAGAGCAGTTGATAGGCACAAGCAGATACACTGAGTGAGCTTCTGAGTTTGGAGCAGGCACTGAGATACAGGCTCCAGTGACCCCTAGATGGGGAGGAAACTATTTATACATATGCAATGGAAGAGAATAGACTGTACTGCATGTAACAGCTTTACAAAGTGTTTGAGATATAAATATACTCATTCTATTGGGTCCTTCCTCCAAAATGACATCTCCCTGGTGAAAGCTGTCTTCATGTCAGGGTCTATAGATCAAAGTCATATACAGAAAGGTTAGATCAAGGTTGCATTTGGAAAATTCCCTATGCAGATGCTTTCAGAAAGGCCAAATCAGATAAGACTCCCTCTCTTTAACTAGTGTTCAGAAATGTGTGGAGAGGTATGATATATGCATGGACTGGATTGGCAGAGGAGGATGCCAATACCAAAAGCATTTATCTCCTTTCTACAAGTGTGCCCACTCTGACCTGGCTGAAAGGGTCCATTAGTAGAGGAAATGAGTTCACTGAAGTTTTACTCAGTGTTTCCCCATCTCTCTGGCCAGCTGATACACGTTTCCTCAAATGCAGACACATCCTGAGTAGTGGACCAGCTTCTTCAAAGATGCTTTGCTGGCAGGAAAGGACCTTAAGGCAGTTGGTGGTCTTAAACCATCCCTTTGTTTCAAAGGTGTCATCAGGTGAGGATTAGCTTCTGATTCATCTCTTCTGCCTCCCTGGCCCCATTGTTCAGAATAGTGTCTGGGGACGAAACTTGTAGACTGTGCAGTCAGCTCTATCAAATATTCTCCAAGGGGGCCTTTAATAATTGCCAGAGAATGGCACTTCTTAAATTTCTGGTTGTTTTTTTAAACCCCAACCCACTTTTAACTTCCCCCCCCCATGGGATACCTTTCTCAGTAGGTTTTTAGCTGGGAACATCAGTGATGAGAGTGGTCTCAGGAGCTGTGGCCAGCAGTAGCCAGTTCTGGCACCCTTGGCTTTAGAGCAACTGTTGCTGGGACATCGATTCCCTCTAGAGGGCATTGGTCACACAGATGGGTACATGCACACTCATGTGTGTACTCACACCCATGGCCATGTATGCAGAGACCGATGTGTGACTTTCCAGGTTCTGTAGTGGTCAGCAGGAAATGAAAAAACAAAAGGGTTTGGAGGCTTATCAATACCACCTTTGGTGGAACTGAAAGGGGCCAGACAAGCTGGATTTTAGCTGTTGGCAGGTGCAGTACTGATAAAGTATAAGGCCTTAGGATCTCTTGGCACTCCCTCAAAAAGAAATTGCAAACCCAATTAACTGCATCAGGCAATGTGGCTCTGCTAGAGTAGAAGCTAAGCTTTTCAAACACCTGTGGTTTACTCCTGCATTGTGTGTGCAACACTGGTTGGACTGGTGTCCTCTGCATGCTCTTGTCAACCAGAGAAAGGAATCCCAGGGTGACAAGCCGGTTGGGAACTCAGAGCTGCTCCTTGGAAGTGCTTTTGGTCAGAGGTGCTGCCTACTCAACTGAACACATCAGGAGACCACAAATGCATGGTTAGGCCACCCCTTACCTTGCTCCTGGGAGTTGATGGAGAGCTTACACAAACCAAAGGCCCTGGGGCTCCTGCTTGGCCTGCCCGCAGTCCCTGGGCTCCACCTGAAAGCAACTGGAGCACCCCCTTGGTCTGCCAGTGACTCTGTGGGCTGAGGAAGGCAAAAGCACCAAGGGCCCTGTGGTGAGGTCTTCCTGGATGTCCTTTCTCAGCAGGCTGCTGCTGGCAAGAACACACCCAGTGCTTCACTTCTGATTTTGCACTACTACCTCTGCGTGTGCAAGGAGCGTGCCAGGCCTCAGCATGCCAACTGCTCTCTGAGAGGCTGCGCTGTTGTGGGGCCTGAGCAGGTGGCAGCTCATCTCCCTGCTGCAGGGAGGTGTTTCAGAGGAAATTTGTTCCAACTTGAACTTAACCATTCCCCTTGCGTTACAGCGCATGTCAAATGGGACAACTAAGCCAATGCATGACCCAGTGGTTTTATCTTCCAGTCAATAGGTTTGCCTCACCCATTCCCTCTTTTACAAATATTCATGTTTTAAAATTCTTTATTCTTTCCCTTGTTGGAAATGGTATGGTTTAGGGATCCTTGAACTAGATCTAGTTTTCAGGCAGGCCAGTGCTTGCAGGAGGCTGATTCAGTTTTGCCTAAAATTAGAATGAAGACACAAATTTATAAGTTAATAAACAGTGGTTTTATAGTTACTGTGGTTCTTGAAGCAATTTTCTTGACTTTTTTCCTGTTGTGGCTGAAATAACTCTGTGCATCTGATGAGAAGCAGCAAGGAGGTCTTTCATCTTAAGATACTGGCTTAGGGTTTTAACAAGAAGGAGCAGAATAAATTGCAGCCCTCATCACAGGAAGGACCTCTAGTTGTTGAAGTCTGGAACGCTTTGAAAGCAGCTTAAGGAGTGTGATAAAGAGCAGTTGCTGGAGCTGAAATGTATGCGATGTATGCTATAGAGTGCGATGGAGAGTAGAGAGTACTGTTGAATGAGAGGGAAATCTAGTTGAGACAGTCACATAAAGGGCTTGATTCAAATCCCATAAAAGTCAGTAGACATCTTTGCTTCGCTGAGGACTTGGGTTAAAGTGTACTTCAGTGGATTCCCAGGTCAGAATATGCCTGAATTTTCAGATGCTCTAACTGCAGATTTAATTTTATTGAATTTCTGGACCTACCTTCCCTCTACATCCAACCATTGCAGCATGGGGGTGTAGCACAGGGACTCCTAAACAAGACAGGCAAGACGGTGACCACAGACCAGCATCCCTTCTCCAAAGCACAGATTTTTCTTTTTTTCTTGACAGACCCAAGAAATCCTGTAGATGATAACAGAACGACCAGGCTAAAGGTGGAATCTTCTTTCTAAATCAAGTTTTTATTCATAGGTCTAAAGTACCCAAACTTTCTAACTTTTGCCAACATCTTTTACTTGTTTATGAATTATTATCCATGTGTCTAACTCTGGTTTTGGAGAAAAAGATAATTTTATTTTTGACTGTAGTTAGTGCTTGTGGTATAAATAAAGACTTTGATGCTCTTGCTTGCCCCATGAGTACATGACATTGCCAGCTTTCCCTATGTTGTTGTCTAGTCTATATAGCTCTGTCATGTCCCCCAATATTTGCCTTCACCTTGAACTGTGTAGGCCTTTCCTTCGTGCCTTTGTGTGGAGGCATCTGTCTCACATTTTCATTGTCTATTTATAGACTCTTTCCAGGTTTGCCATGTGGTTGGAACACAATATTTTGGGCAGCATAAACTATTGCTAAAGCTTCATTATTTACTACAGTCATGAACTAAACTAGACTGCTGGGCAGCAGAGGACCAAGGAGAGAGAGATGCCAGCAGTTGCAGTAGTTCATACCAGCTCTAATTGCTGCTATCAGCTTGTATCCAGATGGATTGATTTGGTCTCTAGGCCAAGTCTATTCTTTGCATAATCCAAATGGAGGCAACAAAGTTGTGTGTTAGATGAATCTCATGTCTTGATCCAGACTGCTCTGCAGTTGGCAAGATGTCTCTTTGTCTTGCATGTTTGCCTTGTCTCTCAACAACATTGCTGGATCCTATGTGGCTATTGATGGAGGAGTGTGGAAAAGGCTTCTGTCACCATTGAGGGTGTATATTATGTACCTCTGAGAATCCTGGAGACAAGATTTGCTGGAGAGGGCATGACTCTCCCAACAGCAGTCACTCTGCTATTTCACATGGGGAAAGCTGGGTGGGTGCACACCTGTTAGCTACTTAGTACATGAAAAGGAAGGAAGGAATTATGTGGTAGTTTGGGGCAGTTGAAGTGTATCATGAGGACTGCTGATGACAGCAATTACATTTTTCTAGCAGATAAGTTAGTTCCAGATTGCTGGCTGAGTGTGCGAAGACAGTGCCTAGTCCGAGTTTCAATTCTCTGAATCTCTCTTTCTTCCTCTCCAAGTTTTCTTCGGTTTGCCAAGTATGTATTTTGAAGGAGCATGTGCAGTCTGGTCCAGAAGAAAAGTAGCTCTGCAACCTGTTGGAGTCCTGCTGGAGTGCTGGTAGATCTAGCAAGGAGGCTTTTCTCACTTCTGACCTCACAGCCCTTCCACAGGGACTGGCCAGAAAAGCATTTGGCCTCTGTTCTCCTGCTAACAATGGCTGTGCTCTGTTAATTCTCTTTTGGGTGACAGCCATTCCCTAAAGAGAATGCTTGCATGATTAAGGCCAGCCTAATCTAGTCCGTTTGCTGCTTTAAAATATGCAGGATGGATCCCTCACATGGTATAAATTGACATGGTGGTATCCAAGCACACTGCAGATCTGGTCCGTCTCTTTTAAGTGGTTACCCCTTGGGTTTGTATCCTTGATTTACAAGTGGTCTATGGATTTTACTCTTGACTTTCAGGAGTTGGAGGACTTTGATTTCACTATCATCCTATAATAGCAGCAGTTCTGCCATGTCTGGGAAAACTTGGTGTTGCTGTGTGAACCAACCAAGTTGACGCCCCTCCTAGTAGCATCTAATAGCAGCAGCTGTAAAAATCAGTTGGGAAGGAGTCAGTCCCTCTGCCAAAAAGTCTAGATCCTTTCCCACTCTTTCACTTTTTCTATATGTGTGGCTTTTCAGTGTCTTCAGAACTTTGTTGGCCTTCTGTAGTAGGTATGGCCCAAAATAACTGGATGTTGTACATTATTTCACAGAGCTTTTGAACTAGCCCTTGCTTGAGGACCAGATCCTATTTTCAGAAATAGGAAATTAGGGTTGGTCTGCCCTCCCTTGCCCATCTGGGTGATGCAGTGTGGGGCATAGGACTGTAATACTTGCTGAGTTCAGGTAACTAGAGGAGCATCGATCGTAACACACTACCCTGTCCCACAACAGAACCACACCTTGCTTGGGTGATGAATCTCCATTTCCTTTTGGAAAAGTTTGCCTCTCCCAAGCTATTATTTTGCCTGTGTATCTGAATTATTTTTGTGTTTATATTAACTTTTGGTGCATGAGGGGGAAAAGGCAGAGTTAATCACCAAACAAGCTCCAACCCCCATCTAGCTGCTTTTTGCTTTTAAGGAAATGAAGTAATATTTATGTGCAGAGGTAATCCAGAAATGTGAGCTCTTGCCAAGGCATTTGTTTACACAGAGCTTAAGGGAAGTGATGTTTGTGTGTGCCCAAAGCTTGAGCAACTACCTTACATTAAAAGCAAGGTGGCAAACGTTTCAGCCCTGATTCTATAATCATCACCAGCAAAAACAATATTTCTTGCCATCCTGATGTGCCTGGGAGCACACAAGGCAGTTTGTACTCACCCAGCCTTGTTTCTGCAAATAATACTATGAATTTCTGTCATGCTGTCCAGCTGAGATGGAAAAGTGATTTAAAAACACCTTTTGAACTGTTTCCCTTCCATTCTGGCTAGTCTGTTTGGTATGACTATTTTTGTTTAAAAGAAAAAGAGAGGTATCAAAACAAAGAGAAAGCACTCTGTAGAAGTTGCACCGGAAACATGAACAGAGCTTTCTGGCTCAGTCCTGTGTTTTATAACCATGAGAACATTGTTCCTTTTAACCACTGTTTCCCTTGATGTATGGGAGCAGTGAAATAGAAAATACGTTGCAGTGGCTCAACAACCATTGACATCTTTTAGAGACTTTTGGAAATTCACTTGTTAGAAATGTTTTGCTTTATTTGGGTTTAATTGGGAAATAATGGGAAAATGGAACCTACACATGATTATGGTTGTTCTTATTGATTTTCAGCACTTCATCATTGCTGTAATAAGTTCCCTGAAAACTGATGTGTTGTAACAGCATCTTTCTTATATCACTATTAGCTGTATCATTGTTTTATTTGCCTGGTACTTCACAACCGAATTAAAAAAACTAGTGATGTTCTCCTTGTGTTACCACTGGAACTAGATAGTGATTTGTCAGTGGTATGTCAAAAAAAAAAAAAAAAAAAAAAAAAAAGGAACCCCTAGGACTTTGATGCTACATTTTAACTATCAGCTTTGTTTCACCAGTCCCATCAATCTTAGTGGAATTCACCATATTCTTTAGTGAAGCTGCTAGAATTAAGGAATTCTTCAAAATTAGAAGAAATTTGTAGTGGGCCTTACCTGCTGCTTTTGATCTTGGATATCTCCCTTTGTGCTCGAGCTGTAAGTAATCATTGAAGATCTTCACCTGTTCAAGAAGAAGCCAAGATTTAGTGCCAAGGTGAAGAAAAATGCTGTGACTGTGAAGCTGGTTTTCTCTGAACACCAGGATTTGGAAGACAAATTACACAGCAACTCTGAGGCCAAACCATAAACTATATTCCTTTGCTGACCTCAGCTTCTTAAAGTGAGCTCTCAGCATAAACAACTTCAGGAAAAGCAACTTGCCCAATAGGAGTCTGCGTTTACTAAATCAGCATCTGCTCCTGCACCCATTGCTTCCTTTCTGGTAAATTGAGGAAGAATGAATCTGAAAAAGACACTTTTCTGGAAGCTGAGTAGCCTGGCAAAGGCAGTGGGAGTTCATTCTGGACACTTGAGATGTGTAAACTACTCTAAGAAATGTGGCAAATTAATTTCCAGCTCTTCCTCATGTCAGGCTGGTTTTCCTCGTTTGTCTACATGACCCCAGATCCACAGGTTCTGTAAAGGCAAAAACTGTCATTTAGGAAGTCAGTTTTGCTTCTGCAGAGGAAGTGAGAGTTGATTTCTTAACTTTGGTGTCACCCACTGTTTAGCTTGGTGCACACACTAGGATATCTGGAAAACACTAAGACTGCTTTGCGAAAAATGGCATGACAATGCAATGATGGATTTTGGCGACAGCATCTTCAAAGATTTTTCCTTATTTCTCCCTCTACCCTCACCCCAAAGGCTGAAAACAATAAATGTTTCCATATTTTTTTTTAAATAAGTATTTAATTGACTGTTATTCAGATAAAATATTTCAACTATGTACTGTAGAGCACTTCATGAGAAAAGAATGGCACTGAGAGCAGGGAATGTTCAGAAAATACACTACTTTAGCCCAGCTTTAATAGTAGGAAAATGATTTCTAAACAGAATAGGAAGCAGCAGTTGAAATTTTGAGCTATATAGTAGAAAAGCATTCTGAAGAGTCTTTCAAATAAGAAACATCAACATAAAATGTCAACATTGCCTAGCAAAGTAAAGGTGCCCAATATATCAGAGTAACAGTTTTCATTTTGAATTGATGTTTTCAAATTAAAACCACTTCTTATTGAGATGTTGGCTTTACTCCAAAACTCTCTGTTGGATAATCTAATAATTTGATATTTTTCCTTTGGAGAAATTTTAGTTCAGTCTGACTTATGTTCTTTGAGGGAACTTTTTTTATTCTGAAAACTTCAACTAGTATTAGGTAGGATATAGTAAAGGATGTTTTCAGCTTGCTTTAGTGTTTGTGTAAATGTGTCTTCCTACAGCATTCTGGTTTCCTTAGCATTTGGAAATAATCTTGTTTCCACAGTTACCACGGCATGTTACGAAGGAGTTATTCAGGTGCTCTTTTTCTTTCATTCTTTGTAAATAAAATCAAACATTATTATAAGTTAAATGTCTGTGCTTTGCTCTTAAAATGATCTGTTGTAAAGGTTTTAAAAAGGAAAAGGGGAACAGAATCTCCCAATGATAAATAGTGTCTAGTGGAAAAAGGTTTTTTTTTGGGGGGGGGGGGGGGGGAGGAAATGGCTGTGAAAACACTTTTTGAACAAATGGCTGTGCTTTAACTTTGTATTACAAGGTTGCCTGGATACACTGGAAGAACAGGAATCCTTCTATATATATTAGCTAGTTTAGTGTTTACTGCTGGAACTTGGAATGTAACTCCAGGCACTATTTACAAATGTTTGGGATGAAGCAGTTCCAGAAAACCAAACAAAGAGGGGAGGGAGGGAAATCATCCCCAAACTTGTTGTTTCTGTTTTTCCAATCATGTTGCTATGTATAATCTAAAATGGTAGGTAGGTAGTAGTTTATACAAGCTGAGGTGAAGGAAAGGAGAAACTTAGAGGGGCTGTTGTAGAGCCAGACTAGATGTGCATGGAAGGGTCTGTGGCAGATAAACCTGCACGCAGAGCACAGATGGATGAGTGCAGCATCTGATGAAGCGAGGCAGGAAGGGCTTTGTAAAGGAGGATTCCTGATCTGGGTTTGTGATGGGTTCATGGAATTACATACTGCCCTGGACTGGGACTTGGAAACCTCCTGCCTGCTCCTGCTTGGCTATTCCCTCTGCCCCAAGCACCAGCGTAGCACCATGCAGTGATGGGACACGAGTGACTTCTGTCACTTGTCACCTGCTCTCCCTTTGTGCTCCTTGTGAGGATAGGCTGGCTGTGCCATGAAGTGTCCCATCCTTGTAACCTTTGAGATGTGTCCATGGGATGTGTTTCTATAATCCTCTGTGCTTATGGCTGTGAAAGCTGCTGGAAGAGTTATGTTTTGGATCAGCAAGTGGGAGACTTGTGGCAGTCCTTAGTCCCTGGGAGGTTTATCTTGCTTTCTGATTCCAGAGAGTGAGAGTGCTCTGCAGCTTTGAAAAACGATATCTCAATCGATCGAGAATGCAGATTATGAAATGATTTGAAGGCAGGAGGGAATAGTCCTTCCTCAATTTAGATCTAGGGTGGTGGGGTTTTTTTATGGATGCTTTGAATCTTTAGTTATGTTGTGCTCTGTGATTGTATCTAACTGTGGAGGGGTAGGGAGGTATTTCTGAGATGAGATACTCTTTGATCTTGGCATCACTTTTCTTGGACTTGGAACTGTTCCACTTAATGTCTCATGTTGTTGAGTGATCTTCCTTGGTCTGAAAAGGAACATGTTCTTCTGTCTAGCTCTTAAATTCATACTAGAATTGAGACTTTCCCAGCATTGATACATTTTAAAAAAAGAGGAATAATTCAGGGTCATGTGGGAGCATCACAATTGGCCTGTGCTCTATCATAGACATGTGTGATTTCACAGTGGACAGAACTGTGCAGCAGATTAGTTCCTCGTGCTCTGAAGCCACAGATCCCTACCACCTCAGCCAGGATGAGTCACCATGAGCTTTTTTCCTGTAGTGGTTGATGACATGCAGTGAAGTATTCTAATGCTGCCCGGTATGGGGCAATGATGCATCTTCACTGACTATTGCAGTTTTTTGCTAATCTCTGTGAAATGCTATTTCAGGAGCCCCCAGACAGCCAGACTTTAAACTTCCTTTGCAAGATAAACTCAGTCAACACATTTGATGATCATATTTTGACATTCATTTCTACTATGCTGGGCCATATCTCATACCTTTCTGCCTTGAAGAGTTAGCAAATGGTGTCAAATGCATTCAGGGCAGAGACAGTCCACTTTACCTGTCACCACTTGACAGTGTTATACATTTAGGTCTGAACGTTATCTTCATGATGAGGCCTACTTGATGCCAGCAGAAATTCAGAGTGAATATGTGCATGGGCTACAAATTTTAGATGGATTTTGGTCCCCTTGCTGAAGAGGAGTTTGCTATTTATATGGTTATAAGGACTGCTTGGGGCTTAAGGGGTTTTTCACTGCCAGCCTGTTGGAATTAAACCCTTTAAAGGTCTGTCATGGACTCTCAGACTGATCCCTAGATCAGGAAGTCTCCGCTGCTGCCTCCAATTTTCTGCCTGTTTTGTGTGTAAAATGAAAGACTTCGTTTTTCAGACTGTCAAATGTTTTTCATCAATCCTTAGGCTAGAAAAATTGGTAGTCTGTGGAAGCCAAATATTTGAGATGTTTACCTCTGATAGGGAAGCACATGCTGTAAAAAGTGACTCTTATCAATGCTGTCTTTGTGAAAGCAGAAAGATGTTCTTGGATTTTGTAAGTATGTCTCGCCTACAGAGCTTCAGCATATCTGTGCCTGCCCACACTGCAGGCTGCAGCCTCATGTGGAGATGCTCAGGATGTCTGGTTACAGTGGCATGGAGTTTTGCTGTGACATCATTTACCCTGCATAGCTTTCTGCAAGATAGCTGCAGCCGAGGATCCTGGAGGGCTATCACAGCTTACAGACCAGTCCATTCTCTGGATTTCTGCTGGTGTACGCTCCATCAGTCAGAGGGGTGGAGTGGTAACCTCTTGGGCAGACAGAGTTCTGTTGGCAGACCTCCAGGGCAGGTGAAATTATCCTGACAGTGTATTTTTAATTGTAGGCCTTATAATGCTGCGGGGCATGGAAATGTAGGGAGACAACGGGATGGTTTTAGGAGATTGACATAAAGTGCAGCTTTTGGCATCATCGGATGGATGTTAGCAACTCTGCTCCTGCAGCGTAGTGATATCCTTCTGCCAGGGACGTGGTTTATATCTGGTCCTTTAACCAATATCGCTCTGGGAATGAAGTGCTGCTTTTTATTTTCATTTGTATGGATGTTTGTCATGTACTGTCCCAGCACTAGGAAAAACGATCAAATCAAATGCATCACAGAAAGCATTTCAGGGTGTTTATTCATAGGGGCACTGGAACACTATAGCTGATTTTACTCCACATTAACTCACTGTCTTGATGAAGGAATTTTGGGCACTGGCAACACAGATTTAAAAGGCTTACAAGCAGGTTAGGGAAATAATCATGAAAAAGGTGAGCTGGTAGGAGATAGAGCAAATAGGCTCTTGATAAATGCTTGGGGAGTCACTTTAGTTATATTGTGCTCTTCAAATTAATTGTTTACTCTGATCTGAACAGCTGTTTACCCTCCACTGTATCAACTGAAATATCTGCCTACCTCAAACTTCATATCAGCTTGCATGCAAGTTCACCTAAAGAGAACTTCAGCATTAGCCAAGTCGGAAGGAAAGAAAAAGAGAGAGAAGGAACTAAGAATAGAATAAGAATGTGTTTGGGGTAACTCAGGAGAGTGTTCTGAGTGTTAGCCAGTGAATCTTAAACAATATTAACTTCTTAGCAACAATGATTTTGTTTTAACTAACAAAGCATATTGTAAGCAGATATGTGTATCTAGGACAGATAAGGTTTGCATTGGACGGTTCTTTTATTGGCCTGGCATTTTATAATTCACTCAAATTTAGCTATGAGACAAGAATTATGCATATTTGCTTCTGAGGCAGAGGTTAGACCTAAGGCTCCCAGTAATTTTCCAGTTCCTTGCTAAATTTAAATTTTAATAGAATGGGGCCCAGACTGTCATCTTTGTTTTCATGCCACTCTCAACGGAGCAGGGAACCAAAGGGTAGAATTTAACCTGTCTCTTCCTCTCAACAGAAGAGTAGCACTTTTCTGTTTGCATCTCTCTTCCATCCAAGATCTCAAAGCACGTGAATATTCTCTTTATGTCAGTGGAAAACCAAGGCATGGAGCAATTCAGTCACTATTCAGCCTATGATGTCAAAGCAGCAAGCTGGTTCGTGGCACCCCACATGATGAATTGTAGGAACATATCCTCAGGGAAGTCCTGCATTTATTCTTCTTTATAGGGTGTTACATAACAAACTGAGGGAAAAGACGTTGAATGATTGCTAACCTGCAGTTATGCAGTGGCAAGGCTTGGAACAGACCCTGGGAATTCTGGATCCTGTCCCCATATCAAATCGCTAGTTGTGCCCTTGCTTTGAGCAATTGTTTCCCTTACTAAGGTAACTTCTAAAGTATTTGAATTGTCAGCTGAAAGTCAAGAATAGATCAGTTTTCTGGTTTTATCTCAGCTGGCTGAGGACTCAGTTCTGCTGCACTGGACCATCCCCACTGTCACAGCTGCCCCACTTCACTCCTCTAGCCGAAAGAGACTGGATTCTGCAGGGTGGGAGGCTAAAGAACTTCTCTTGCTACTTTTTCTCAGTCTCATAGTTTGGGCAGGAAAATAGGATAAATCTGGCCAGGTTCTTGTTGCCAGTGCAAGCCTTTTCTGTCAGGAAGGAAGAAAAAATCCATTTCTCTGTGCTCACTAGCTTAAATAAGGAGTGGAATTAATTCCTCAGTAATCAAGGAAATTAAATCAGTCTGGGGAGACAGAACATAAGGGTGTAAAATTAGTTATTGAAGTGCTGTATTAAATTCCTGGATTAGACACACAAGGAGGACATGCCTTTCATGGGAAAATGCCTTTTAGCCTGTCAGTCTTGGTGAGAATTCTCTAAATGGAGAATGTCTTTGGTGTCTGTGTGAATGGGAATGCCACACACCCAAATTTTTTTGAGTCACACCTGGACCAACCCCAAAATTTCCAAAGCTGAGCTGAAATGGCTAGCCTTTCTCTTAGTTTTTCATCCCAATCCTTTAAACTGGCGCTCCTCCCATGATCCCAGCACAGATCTCCATGAAATTCAGGTCCCAGCTTGTCTGAGAGGGTTGGGCCATGCTTGAAACTTCAACGTGATATTGGCCATGTTGGCTGACACAGAAGCCAGATGGACTGGAGAGCATTAAAAGATGTAGTTGACTGAACTACTTCAGTTCCTGGATCACTAACAGAGCACACAGGCAGGCTCTGGACAGTCTCGCTGTTTGCTTGCAGACGTATAAATGGTTTATATTAACCTATCTCACAAGGGTTTTGTGAGGATTAGTTAATATTTGCAAGGCATTCATGGACATGCAGCATATTAAGTACTGTGAGCCAGTTCCTTCCTATTTAACTTGCATGACCTGATAAAGGATGCTGGTTTTCCTCTCTAATCTACATCTCATAACACAGCAACCTTCTCCTGTTTGGCTTCTCCTGTCTTCAGCTGTTGGACAGGAACAGCAAAGTCTCAACTCCATTCTTCACAGAGACTTTCTCTTTGAGAAGAAGGGGGAAGGGGAAGCCTGTGCAGAAGAAAGTATGTGATGCTGCTTAGGCCTTGAAATGAGCTGAAAGTTGCCCTAGGAAAGAAAAGAAAGGTGAATTTCTGAGCATAAATGTAAGCTCGGAGTGGCTTCCCTAACCTTTGCTTAATGTTAATTTGGAGACTTATGCTTCAGAGTTGAAGAGGTCATTTGAAATCTTATTTGATTTTTCCAGATAGATCACTTGATCTGTTATTATCATTCCCCACAAATCTGTTGGATTTCTACTGTCTAGTGAAATACCTGTGTTGATAATCTCTTTGATGCTTGGTCATTGAAGATACCTGGCAGGAAAAATGGTTTTCAATTGACCTTTTTATTTCCTCCTGCATTGTAGGATGCTGTGTCAAAGGGTGGATCTGCTCCCCAGTTTTAACTGCAGTCAACTTCTCCCCCGCCATATAAAGGTTTTTACTGGTCCATGCAATTCTTTGCACCTAATGTAAAATGTTTCTTCTAATTAATTTTGTTACCTTTTATAAGCCAGGGTCTGATTTCTTTCTCCTCTTGGAGGTGGGGTGAATGCCCTTTTCCTGGAACAGCTGTGGTCAGGCCAGTCTCATAAAGTTTCTGACTTCCACTGGCATGAATTTAGTCCTGCGCTGCACTCTCAGTGCTAATACTTTTTGAAGCTTCCCAAAATCATTAACCCTGTGAAAAACCTATTGGCGATGACCCAGGGCAAGTTAGACACCGCTGAATGTGGAGGATAATATTCTGGCCTGGTGAAAGGTTGTTTATTTTTGCCTTCAGAAATTGTGGGAAGGCTGGAATGGAGAGGGACAACAGCTCTTTCCTTGTGAGCCTCAGATTGGGGAGGAATTTTTTTTGGTGCAGAGGAGCAATGGCAGATGGTGTACGCATTTGAGGCATGCAGATGCAGCAAAATCATTGCCAGTGGCAGAACTGATGCTGACTTCATCTGGATCAGGGTTTCAGTCTGGTATCTCCAGCCACTCAATACTGTTGAATTTCTTAAAAAAAAAAGTCATGACTGGTCCTGGCAATCATGGCCATTCTGGGGCCCTGTGAGTATTGTCAAGTTCAAAGCATCACTCATGGAAATGATCATGAAGGAGCCATTTAGTAACATCTTTAGTTCTCTAGCAAAATTCACTTCCCCTCCAATATATCAGTTGTAATTAGAGGAGGCATTTACCCCTCTTTCACTATCTCCCTGTTTCACTAAATGCTAGGGTAGGATGAGAACCTTGTTAAAGGAGAGAGGGAACTTTTTAAAGTGAATATAGTTATTTTATGCAAAGTCCTAATATGAGATATAGAGGGGTCCTTGCGAAAAAAAGCAGTGTGAGCAAGAAACTGAGGTCGTTTTACAGTTTTGTCACCTGGAGTATTGCTCACTGTAATAACAAAAGACAGGACTGGACAATCCAGAAGGCCCTTCCGGCCCTGTGTTCCTTAAACAGGTATTGAGTAACAAATGTAAAGGGCAAGGGGACTCTGCCTGGTGGAGTCAGGATGTGTTACAGTTTCCAACTCAGCGTATGAGTTACGATAGCTATGCCAGACCTTGGCTGGTGTAAACTGGCACAGGCTTTGGTGAAGCTGCAGTGGTCTAGTTCAGGTGAGGATTTGCCCGTTGGTGCTTTAAGTTAGCAATTATATGCACAAAAAGATATGATAGTTTCTGGGGGGTTTAATTGCTCTTTAGTCCATTCCTGACTTATTAGCCATTAGTTTTACTCAATATATTTCAGACTGACAGATATGTCACCGTTTTCTGGATGGTAACCCTGGACCCTCTTTTTCGTTTTTCCATAAAGCTTGACTCCAGGTTGGGTATTTTTTCCAGCTGAGCCCCCGGAGCTTTTGCAGATTTCTTTTTTTCCATGGTAGATTTCTTAGCAAGCTCTTGCCAGCCTTTCTACTCCTCCCCCATCCATCTGGCTGTGCCACTCACATTTAGTCCTTTATCTCTTCTTATAAATCACTTTTTGTTTTCCTCTTGCCCTTTTGCTTTTTTGGCTGTATTTCTGGCCTATAGCACCCCAGGATTAAATTGAATATAGATATGTGTCCTGCTTCTGATCAAGAAAGCTTCCAGTTTCTTTAGCCGTGTGTTGTTTTCATTGATGCTATATTTTACATCAAGACTTGGTCTGATTTACTTTCTACAGACCATTTAACATTACCATTTTGCAGGGATTCTGCTATGAAAGTATTTTTCACATTATTTCCCTTTTCTCAAAACATTTCTGTCTGTATTCTCTCAGATAACACAGGTTTTTCCATTCTATCCCTGGTTTATGAACTCCTTTTGGATTGTTTCTCTGCTTGCGCTGTTTGCAGCATCTCCTGATTTGGATTTGATATCTGAATTTAATTAGTATGTTCTCTACTCTCATTCAGATCATTAAATGGGTCCACCAGGAGCAAAGTGAAAGGATGAGCCTGGAGCAATGTATGCTTATGCAGAGGATCAGACAAATGAATGGCAATAAGCATTAACAGAGAAATTGTTAATACCAGTACACTTCTTTTCGGACGGGTGTGTTGATGGGATCTAATGCCAGGCAAAAATGATACATGAATGCTTAGTCTCAGGTGGAATCTTTTGCAGATAAATTTGGATTAAGCTGCAATAAATTAATGGCCCTGCCTGTTAAAGCTGTCAGTAAAGAGTGTGAGGAGTGAGGCCAAGATGTAACACAAGAATGGAATTAGCATCCCACAATCTCCCTGGGATAACACAAACTCTAATTCAGCTGCATTCCTGGGATAGAAGCAGGACATCTGAGTGACGGAATGCAGTGTGTCGTCAAAGCATAAGCCTTGATTAAAGATAACCCAGAGGTTCTGGAGCCGCGTAAATTGAATGCACTGAAACCCCCCTGAAAGAGAAAGACAGAAGAGGTGGAACCTAAAAGATTCTTAGTTGGGATTTGTCATATATTTTGGTTTTTTTGGTCCCTGGCCAGACTACTGCCAGTGCTGAGAGATCAGTGTTTTGATCCAATTCTATGATGATCAATAGATTGCAAGGGCATATTTTATATGTGCAGCAAATCAGCAGGTGCCATTTGGAGATGGATTACTCTGTGCCTTGTATCCGCATGTGCTTGACATGTGTTCCATTATTTATGTTCTCTCCAGATAGATCAATAGGTCTATTGATCTACTGAACAGGCAATTTTTTTCTCCCCATCATCATAATAACCGGAGAACTGACTGATAACTGTATTACTTTGTTTTGCTGTGTTATGCTTTTAATTTCCTTAACTTCACCCAGGAGTTAAAACAGTAGCTCAAGCTCATCTGGTTTTCATCTGGAAGTTTGGGCATATATTTTGTGAATGAAGACACATACCCTGACAGTTAACACTTGCTGTAGTCACTGGGGGGCACGTGAGGTTATCTTACAAGTGCAGCATAAAGACCCAGATGTCATTAGAATATAAAAATCCGAGGCACGTGGGAATATTGATAGTGTGCCTTGTCCTTTTGATATAGATAAGAGCAGGGCGTGAGAACATGAGGTCATGTGAGAAAGACCCCGATGCCCCAATTTTTATAGCCAACAGATTCCTTTACAGCAGCACCTACTATACCAAAGTCAGTGTTGATTTGGGAACTCCAGAATTCCAGTTTTGTTTACACCTGCTTTGGCCAAATGCAAATGGTGAGGCAGCAATCCCATGGGCCTGGGTTAGCAAAGTTAAAAATGGCTTGTTGTCTTGTGTGGGGAAGAGGAATGGTGGCCCTTTGAAAAACCTAGTAGGTTCTGAGCAGCCAGTCAGAGGCATTATTCAAGGTAATATCAGAGGTCTACAGCTCTGAGACAAGTTAAAAAAATTAAATCAGGCTGTTTTGTATGGTTGTCCAGTGGGAATGACTGAGGACTGTTTCTCTGCTGCTTTGTAGAAGGCTGTAGTTAAGAAAGCCATTGTGGCTTGTTGGAGGTTCAAGTGAGGGAGGCAAAGGATTTCTTTTTTTATTCTGTGGTTGTGTCAAGGGAAAGATTTGGCAGCAGACAGGCATGCTAGAAAACTATAAAGTGATCGAGACAAAGCTATACTGGCAACATGGAGTGTGTTGAAGGAAACTTTCCTTTAGACTTGCTGAAAAAATACAGAATAAGTTTGACAGTTATGTCTTTATTTGTTTCTTCTCTAAAATGGATTGCTTTTTCCTCCAGAGATTCTGCAAAAGATGTAGGCATGAGTAGCAGACGCTTCAATTGCAAATTTAGAGGGCAAGCTGTCCACCTTATGATTCTTATTCTAGAATCACCACCACAAAGTACCGATTTGCTGAGAAATTACAAGGTTTCAGCACGCTTTGTTTCCTAACTTACTGTTGGAGAAAACTTCCCAGGCTGGGAATTCAGTTTACAGCACAATTGAGGAGTGGAGTAAGAGCTGAGGGGGAAAGCATGATGTGTGTAGACAAGATGAAACAAGTCAGAGGCTCCCCACCTGCCTGTTTTTAACTTACATACTTGAGCAAAACCAAACCACCACCAACATCTAGAGACTTGTATCCCACAATATTTTTTTTTCTGTCCTCCCTAGATTTTGGAGAAGGCTGCACTTGACCTTTATATGCACTGGCTCTAGATGTGCCAAGCAAGCAGTTCAGTAGCAAGCTAAGTGGAAATAATTATTTTAATTAGTGTAATTGGATTATACCAAAGTGTGTTTGGGGGCTGCTGTTCTGCTTCAGCTAAGCTGTTCAAACTGTCCTGACTGTAGATCACTCCTAAACCAACATATTACATAGGTGTTTAGGCAGGGAAAAGGGCCTGGCCAGAAAAATTCTTGATTCGCTTCAGACTCGATATTTAATAACATGAGGAACATAATAAGGATTGCAATAGACTAAACTTTAGTAGGACAGCAGATTGTTTTTGTAAGCTGTCATCACGTGCACCTTGCTTTCTCAGAAAGTCATAAGGTTATAGGTTTTTTTTTTTAACCTTTGTTTCTTGTTTGTCATCAACAGCTGAAATCCCATCACTGTCAACAGTGGATGGAAAAAGCAAAATTTCCTGTTGCATGGGACCTTACCTTTTAAGAGTAACAGGTCATCAGTCGGCTATCCAAAGCACTGAAGGCCCTTAGTCAGCATCAATTACAGAGAAATAGTGGAGATCAGATTGAGACATGCCTGAGAACTTGGGTACCTTTGAAATAGCTGCATCCTAAGGTGTTTGACTGCAACCAATTACATCTGCTTTCAATTAGCAGAGGAAACAACTAACAAATCAGTGTTATTTCCCTCCACAGCATCTTTTTTTGAGGCAGCCTTCTATAACCTTACGTACTTGACAGCATATTTTATCACTAACACTTGGTATGTCTGTTTCTCCTCTTGAGGGGAACTGTGATTCTCACTAAGGAAAGCCACTGAATGTAATTAATTCATTTACTGTAGCATGGTCCGTTACACTTCAACAGATCAGTGTTTGCTACTTGTAGTTGGTGGCTGAGATCAACTGCTGTAAGCAAACTCAAATTTCAGAATTTCAGCATTGGTTTCATTCCTTGGCTTCTGCCTGTGTGTTGTTCAGGTTGAGATTGAATTTGACTTTCGCAGTCCTTTCATTCCTGTAGATCCTCTAAATGAGATTATAATGGATGACGTAGCTAATACCCCTTGCCCTTGGTGAAATCATAGCGGGTCACTTGAACACTACCTGAAAGTCAGATTATGATGGCCAGAGTAAATGTTTGGTGAAGATAAATAACTGGATGATAAAACTAAATTGCCCATTGGTTATCCAAGGAAACTAAACAGGGAAAACAGGCTGGAAGAAATAGTAAGAATGTTTTATTCACATGGACATATGGTATTATATTAAACATGCTAAGTTTGGGGTATGATGGAGCTTCTCTTTTTATTACATCCTTAACAGTCAAGTGAACATGGTTTTAGAAGAGTGGAATGTTTTAAGCAAACATTGCTGACCTAGATTTTAAAAATGGGTGAGCTTGAGGACACTCTTCATTTTATGCCTCATTAACTTAGCCTGTTCTTCAGAGTTTCCATGGAAACTATCTCTTCTTCAGTGACAAATAGAAACTTTTGATGGTTTGAGTAAGAAGGTAGCAGGAGGTACTAGGGCAGAGAATGTTACAGAGCCCTAATGGAAGAAGGCAATGAATGAACTTTGAACATAAACAAAGGAGTGACACTAGAAGACCATAAATGTCAGTTCATTGACAGCTAGGATGATTCAAAGTTACTAAGGGATGTGAAACTACAAATTTAACAGAGCATGACCTTGTTCTGATAGTTAATGAAGTAGCTGGGCTCAGGATGGAATAACAGAGATCAGTCTGACTTTCTCATTATGGATGAATAAGCAGGGCTCCAACCCAAAATTTCAAATGCGATGGTGCCGAGGGAGCGTTCAAAGAGCACCGAGCCTGACACAGCTTTGTGCACAAGTCACTTATGGTAAGAACGCACTTTTGCTGTAAGGCCTTATTGCATCCGGTGAATTTCTAGGGTACTGTATAGACTGTGCTGTCCCTCTCACTCTGGGATTAATGGTGTGAAGTTACCATTAATTAATATGACTACATGATTATATTACGGACAGAACTATTCTTCTTGGCTGGTATTTTAAATTAATTGGCACTGAAGGGCTGGTATTTTCGAAGGACTTCAGAAAATGCAGTCAGCAGTCATTGCGCATTGATGTTCACTGGGTGTTCAGCTCTTTGTCTCTTTTTTTAAAATCACAGCCATGAAACATGGTAGAAGCCAAATTTTCCGGTAGTGCTTCCAAGCAGGTGCACATAGTTGTGTTTTTTTTCAGGCTTAGGCACTTGACTTACTGTATGAGCATGCCTTGTTACTGGCACTGGGTTATTAGCTATCTCTAGTGCCCTGTGAGGAAGAGATGCAACACAAAATACTTAATCTGGTTCATCACAGAGATGGGGTGAGAAGCAAAAGTCAGACTTGACAGTTCTGTTGCCAAGCTAAATGTATCCTTATGTTGAACACAAAATGTTTTTTTCTTTCTGATAGTGTAAGCCCACCCCATTTTTACAGTTTGACTAAAACGTTTCCATTCTGCTTTGAGAAAACTTTGAATTTGGATGCACTGCATATAGTTTTACATCTTACTAACGTGATCTCATAGTTTGAGTCAGAAGTGATATAAAGCATTTAGTTTCTTGTCACAACAAAAGATTTCAGCAGAGACAGACTGAAAATTATGCAGACAGTTGGGCATTAGTTAGAGAACAGAGAGCTGTAGGTGTGATTCTGAGTTCTCCTATCATGGGATTCTGGACAAGTTATCTGATACTTTTCTCAAGCCTGTGTTTTCCAATCTGTAAAGTAATATGATGGTATCTGTCTTTTTATAAGTAGTTCTTTTAAGGTCTAGGAGTTGAAAGGTCTGAATGTGTGCTGGGGGGATCTATAACTATTACTGGCCAAACAATAGGGCTAACTGCAAGTCAAGAAGCCCTTGAGTGGTACTGTTGTTTAGAGGTAAATTAGCCCCATTCTTGCTCTTTAGCTCAAGTGCCTTTTATTGCCTGAATACAAAATTCATTGTAAACAGAGCTGAATTGGGCTCCTGAGAGGGAGACAGGGTGTCAGAGCTTGTCTTTCTCTGCCTTTTTGCTTGCAGGTTTAAGTTGTTGTTGTGTAGTCGGTACATGGGAGATACAGAATCGGGTGAATCTGTTGAACACAAGCATCTATTGTATGAGGCACAGTTAGTGTGAGGACTCAGTGCTCATCAAGTTGAATTAAAAAGCTGGAGTGTAAATCTGACAAGCTTCAGATCAGCATCCTAGGGTTTAAAAATAGCATCAGCCCCCTGCCCTGTCATGTAACTCATTTTGGGAGCCAGCAAAATACAAGATTAATTGTAGAGGCTTTTAACGTGATGCTGGTGAGGCTTTGAGGGGAGCTCTTGGCTAGTATCATGTAATGATCATCTTAGAGTTCCAGGGAGTCCCACCATCCACCAGAACCAAGCCCACAAACCTGGAGACTAGTGTGCAGTAAGTCACCTTTGCTCCTTGAGCTTTGCTTGTGAGTTGCTGTTCATTGCTAGGAGCATCCATGTGAGCTCACCACCCGCCTTTCCACAGAACTTGGTGGTGGGCAACAAGATCAGCTGAGCTAGAGCTAAGGAGCGCGCTGCTTGACTTGCTCACTTTTTTTTTTTAAAATGCATCAACAAAGCAGAGACAGTTGGTGTTATCACAAATAGTGACAGTGACGTTGTTCTCTCTGCTTTGTACACGATGGCCTTGCTGTTGTATCTAGCACAATAGTGAGCTCACCCCTTGGCTTCTTGGTTTGCTCTGCCTATGCACACTAGGCGCCACGCATCACTAAGCCTGACTTCTCTAGGGAGGGCTAAACCAGAGGCCCAGGATCCTTCCCTCCTCCCTTCCCCCAGGTGAAGAGGAGTTTGGAGCTGGATACCATGTCTGCTCAGTTCTGTCTGTACCAGACTGTAAGTCATCGGGGGAGGTGGCAGGTGCCAGGCTGGATCAATAGCCCATTTAATCTGTTAACCTGGCAGTGGCCAGGCCTTGGTGCTTGTATTGGTACATTCATTTATAAAGCTGCCTGGGGCTTAATGAAAGCTTACAGTAAGGGCACTAGGGCCAGTCCGCCTGAGCTGAAGTGTCACATGAAGAGGATAAGTGGGGGTGAACCTGCTTTAGTGAGAAGTTTCTTGCAGCCATGGACAGTTTGACTGACCTAACACTGCAAGGGTTTTTCCCTTGCCTATTCTTTGATCTAGTGTAGACAGGTCATTTCAGGGGACTCTTGTTTATCTTTGAGCTTTCAAAGGATCACAAAAGCACAGAGCAGTACAGAGATAAATAACCCACGTTTGTTTAATGTTATGGAGTATGTAGAACTGCAGTTACCTGGACTGCATGGAAATGCCTCTTTCAGCTCCTATTTTCATAATTATGCAGGCATGGTTATTTGTGAAAGCTCAATTGCTGTATGCAGCATTGAAGATCAAATGCTGCTCTCAATTCCATAAGCTTAATTAACATATAGTTAGGCTGAGATGTCAGAAATGTTGTTGAAGCTGCTCAAGTACTGCAGCAGTGTGCCTAGATGTAAAAGAGGAGACACACACATGAAGGCATGATAAAGGAGATGGCTAGGCCAGGAGTGCTACAAATGGCATTGCGGTAATAGTGATCTCTCTGTGTCTGTGTTGCCACATGTGTTTCCTGTGGTTTAGATCAACCTTTCCATTGAAATCACTGAATTCACCTCTTGCCTGAGCACAGTCTTGGCTTGACCACAGGCCAGCTGGCTCATCCTTCGCCCTCAGCATCCAACCTCTGATGGCACAGGGCAGATGTTCCCAAGGAATATCCCTTTGTCACAGGGATGGGAATCATCACTTCTGCTCTGATTCCTTGGGAATGGGACTTTTAGGTGCAGAAGGATTGTGAAACAGATGTGCTGTTTTACCAGACCTCCTCCTGTGTCAGCTGTCATACCCATTGGCAGAAGAGATCATGCCACACATGCCCTCTCAAGTCTCCTTGGGTGGGGGGTAGTGGGATCTTTCAAGAGCAGGAATTGTTTAGTCCCAGCTCTTCCACTTTGCCAGCGATACAAATGTCTGTTACCCAAAGGCTATTTAGGAAGAAGCATGGCATGATAATAAGTGAATATTGAAAACAACATCTTGTGACCAAATATTATGAAATCAACAGACCACAAAAAAAATAGCAGAAGTTGCTGGGGCAGATTCCTCCTTTGCTTTCATGTGACTATCTAATCTACCCTGACCTGCCAAGTTATTTGAAAGGATCTTACTGTCTGAGCTCAGGACATAAACATTATAGCACCTCTCTGCATTTGCCTAGTGTGGGTACAGAAAGGAAAACGCATACCAGCAGGAGATTGATGCTGGTAATGTAATTCACTGTTACAGCTCTTTAGAGGCAAAACTCATGATAATGATCTTGTCTGAGTTTTGAGAAGATTAAATCTAGGAAATGTTTAGGATATAATTAGGGGGTTTTATTATTATTTGTTCTGAGAAACAAGTACCTGCTATTAATGGCAGCTGCCTAACTTCATCACATCTGCCAAGGGAAGAGAGTACCTGACCTTCTTTGTAAGACACCTAAAGCAGAGATTATCCTTAATTATCCTCAATATTTGTCCTATAAATTGTCCTGTGGCAGTTGCAGGCATGCTCTGGCATGGGGTGCAGGGGGGAGTGCCCTGAAGGCATGCTTCCCTGGGGTGGCCCTGGGAGGCAGTGTGTGTGCCCATGCCAGCAGGGTCAAAATCCTTCCTCAGCTTCCCCTTTTTTCCAGAGATCAGTAATCAAGTTGCTGAGCTTTACCACAAATAACCTGTTATTATCACCTGATGTCTCACTCCAGGTGCTGCTGCTCTGGTCAAGAGCAGGACAGAAGCCAAGTCTGCCCTTCTCTCTCTTGTGTGCCACAGGGGAAGAGGGATGTCTCCTGCACCCTGGCCGGAGGTGGGGTGAGTGGGGAGGGAGGGAGTGCTGTATTTCCCCATATTCCCCCAACAGGGTGGAGAGTCCAAGTTACAACTGAGTAATCACAGCCACCCCCAGACAGCTCACTCCTTCCACAAAACGTGATTAATTACATGATAAGAATAGAAGTAGCATTGTGCAGGGGTTAAGCACACGTGTGTGTCCTTCGCATGGCCCAGTGCTGCTCACGTTCTCCAGCTGCCACAGACTTAACACCCTTCAGGACCCAGAGTAAAATAGGGTCCTACCTATCTCTTGAGATCCCTGAACTTTTAGACTTGATGGTGTAATTCCCTGGAAGTGCACTGTAACTTGCTTTTCAAGGTTATGGTGGTTTTAGAGTAGGATCATTTTCATCTGCTACCATCAAACAACCCTGCTTGGTGCCTGATGTGGATGGAAAGTGGGGACAGGCAATGAGTGAATGTGTGACCACAATGTAATGAGTTGTAATCATCAGAGTGATGTCATTGTATTGGTAGTGAAGATTATGAAGATATGCAGATTTGATACCTTTCTTAGAAGGTATTAGAGTCACTAAAGAGTCTGTCCTGATGCATTTAATTTCTTTGTCTTGCCGGATTGTAGAACTGCCCTGGCTAAATATCTGTCGTCATCTATAGATGTTTTGGAATTGTCCTTTCCTAAGCCATCATAAAAGCATCCTCCCTTTCACATCTGGAATTCAGCCCTGTCCTGACTGAGCAGAAAGCCCCATTCTTCAGAGCCAAGGAGGAACAGTTTTATTATAAGTTTACATAACTTGAAATACTAAAGGGCCCTAAAATTGGCAGTGTGGAAAACTGCACAACTTTATAAACCATCCAGGCTCCAGCACAGAGAACAATTTATCCTTGTCATATAACTCCACAGTGCCAGCAAACAATGCACAGCTCTGTCAGCCTTTCATGAACTTTCTGGTCAACATGATGAGTTTCTTAAGAAATAAAGTATCCCATCATCACTCAGGAAGAGGTATTTTAGGCCAGCTTTAAGGCACAAGCTGAATCAGAGTTTACAGACTTATCTCTTCAAGTAGAGTTGTATGGTAGAGAAACAGTTTTCTTACAGAGCAGTTGTACCTGTCTAAATTTAAAGTCTGTGCTGTCTTAAGGTGTCCTCTTCGGGCCTAGAAACAAAAATCCAGCTGTCAACTTGCAGATGAGCTATAAGCATTCAAGGGCAGAGGGAATTTTTTTTTGTCTCTATAAAGCAATCACCGTGTGCCCTGAAGCATTTGGTTTTCTTATTAAGCTACTTAATTTTTATTAAGATCTAGTGAGTTAATTATACCAGAATTCACTGTTTTCTTTCTGAAGTTTACTGACTAATTTCCCCCAAAACTTGCTTGTATCTACCAAGCTCACTGGGTAATTTTAAATCAAGTCCTCTCATTTACACTAACATTTGCCAAATTTATTTTGCCAGTTGTCTTAGTGTGATAGGTGTCATGAAGTCCACCTTTACCAGGCCAGCTACGAATTGCCTCAGGCTTTCATGATTGGGAAGAAAGTAGGATGTATATGATCTGTTGAAGAAATAAGGAATGCATTTTAGGCTTTCAGGTGCTCTGGGACAAACCGAACTGAGGTTGGGATCAAGGTCCCACCCGTTCAAGTAGCCACAGCTTATGTTCTGTAAGTGTCAGTGTTATTTAAATACCAAGTATTTGGGAGAGAGATGAGAACAGAGGCCTAAGAAAGGTAAAATCTTTTCTTAGTGTGGGGAAATTGCAAGGGATTCCGAGGACTCCAAAATACCCTTCCAGGTCACCAATTCAATCCATCCTAATACAGCACTTTGTTATCGTTGTGTCCCACAGAATAATTCTGCTATTTATGTACCACACTGATGTACAGCCCTCAAACCTGCTGGTGCCGTCTCTGTGCCTTTGAAAGTAGATGCCCCACATCAGTGACCGCTGCCTGCAAGAACTCACCATCTCAGTGGCTCTTGATCTGCTGCCTCAGTGGATGGCAGAGGACAGCCTTTGTTCCTCAGATGTGCAGGTCTACCCACCCTTGTTTCTTCTGCTTCAAACTAACACAAAGAAAAATGTGAGGGTCAATGTGAGATGTTACTCGGGAGCAGGGACTGTGACATTACTTCTCATCTGCATTAGCTAATTCCTGGGGCAAACCCCAAGACATGGTCCCTTCAGATCAGCTTGATGTGCGTGCACTGGCAAAGCATTGTGGATGCTTAGGCAACTCTTATCAGATCTCCGTTTATAAATACAAGATTTTTAATTTGGCTTGAGTGCTTAAACTCACTAGCAGTCAGGCTTCCCCCCCAACAAAAGCACAATAACAACCACCACGAACAATCACTGTTTCACCTCTCCCACATTAGCTATTAATAATGTTAATTTACTTCCTTTGAGAGATACCATATGTTCCCTTTCCTGATCCCTCTACAGGCATAAGAAAAAACTAAGGAAATTAGAGAGACTCCATAACACTGATGGCAACATCCAATGTCTTATCAGGCTTCCTGTTGTTGGGAGTATTGTTTTCCTTTAAAGATTAATATTTACAATGGTTACTTAGTTATCTTAGTTCATTTGGTGACCATTAAAGATTCCAGCCCTGAATACGATGAATGAACCTCCTTTTATTTGTCCTTGATGACTTATTTGTCTTGTGCCTCATCTGGCTGGAAATCAAGAAAAATAATTATTGGGTTGGGCTTTTACTGCCATTTCATATGAGGGCTCAAAGTGCATGTGTCTGTTTGTTTTAGAATGGGAGCCCTTATCCACTGTTTCTGCTGATGTATGCATATTTAAGAATATATGTTTTGTGATTAGAAGCAAAGTTAAGAAAAATAGAGGAAAAATACTATTTTAAGCTTCATGCCTGGTTATAGTACTCCTTGAGGGCAAAACAAGGATATTTTCCATTTCATCCACAACTGCAGCAGCATCCATATAGGCTCACCAAGGTGGTCTTCGGTGGGACAGAAGAGTCGGTGTGTGCCTGGCGACTGTGCACGGGCTGAAGAAGTAACAGTGCAGTCCAGGGCCCATCTGTAGCTTTGCCTTGTGTGTCAGCTGAAGTTCAGAGGAGGTTCTCAGCAAGGGCAAAAGGCACAGTCATTCTCCTCTTGCATTTTTAAATAAAAGCCCAAAGGCGCAGCAGGGAGCAGTCACTCAGTGCGACACAGATGAGGGTCTCAATCCAGCTGCCTGCTTCCAGAGCTGCAGAGGTGTTTCTAGGCCTCTTCTAGGCATGAGGGATTTTGAAGTCACCTTGGGTAGTCTTTGTCCCTGCTAAAGAGGAGCACAAAAATGTCCTTGTACTCACAGGGGTATTAAACCCAGCCCTGGAGAACAACACCGGAGACAGACATGGCCCATATTACAGATTGTTGCATTCTGAATTTGTGCCAGGTGCAGTGGTACAGCAGGGATGAACATGGATGCGTGAGCAGTTTTCAACCTGATCTGTTTTTTCTCCTCAGCAAGAACTAAAGATGCACCTTGCCTTCCCTAGAAGTGCCTTCCCCTATCATCTCATCTTCAGCTGCCCTTAAAATGGATTAATTTCCATCTTTGAGTGGAGCCCCCACGAGTGCACTTCCGATGGTAACCCCCATGCTGGCCACCTCTCCACACATCTTTTCTACCCCAGCCCACTGGTATTTTCTCGAGTCAAGTCCTCTGGACCACGAAGGCCAGGATTACAGTCAGGTCTATTTGCTGCCCAGAGGAGTGGAGGACTCTGGAGTGATGTGATAATAATTTTGCAGCGTGCCTTCACGCTCTGCGTGTGAACTGCCAGACCCTTGCGAGCAAGCCTATTCTCAGACACAGTTGGTTCCTAGAGAAAGGATAATTTATAATCATGACATTTCCAAGGTTTCTCTCTCTTTTTCTCCCCCTTCCCCCTCCTAGTGTTTGCCCTCATCCCAACTGGTGAATAAGGGACAGACCATTTCAGCTTTTATAGGGGGAGGCTGGTTTTGTGGTTCCTTTGCTAACTGCTGTCTCATCCTGAAACTGCATATTTGATGTGCTTTTATAATGAATTAATTTGCACTGTGACAGATGTTTCTGATATGATAAGAAACATGGCCTAGGGGCCAGTGGCGCTGTAGAGCCACTCATGTTCCTCACCTGAATTGCAAATGAGATGTTGCTTGCTTATCTGTTAAAAAACATGAGCAACTGCACATATAAATAATACACCACCAACTGCCAGCTGTTTGTGCCAATGACATTCTTAAAAGAATAGCTCCCCCCATCATCTGTTCTTTTCCCTCTTGCAGAAAATCTGGAGCTCTTTTGCAAGTGTGGCAGATGAGATTTTTTTCCTCTTTAAGCTGCAGACAGAGCAGTTACTTTAAAATAATTATGTATGAGAAAAAACAGCTTCCATATTTATGATACAGGTAGTACCTGATATTTTTTTTATACTTGTCCTTTTTTTTGCATATCTCTCTGGACACAAAAGAGAAACTGGCAGTGCTACTTTCTGTTTCTGGGCAAATCCTTTTTACGGAGCTCACTGTCTTTCAGTGGTTTCAATTCTGAATGGTATGGAATAAAGTTACTTAGTGGTTTGGTTTTTTTTTAAATGTGAAAGAATGGTAAATCACTTTTACGTCTTGTAAAAGGTTGCTTTTAGATACCTTCAAGCTAAATTCAAGGTAAAACCTCCTCTAGAATCCCTGACACAGAAGCAAACAGGCCTACTCACATGGTAACTTTTACTGTTAAGTCTTGCAGTCAGCAGAACTTAAAAATACTACCAGGTGAAGTTGTTCTGGTAATTGATCTGCTCCATGTTTTATTAGGGTAAAACTGAGAAACACTTTTCAGCATTTTGCCAGCTCCAGGCTGAGATGTATTTCTGTTACAAATGACCTTCTGGGAGAACTTGACTGTGGGGACATGATTCATTGGCAGCCTGCTGGTGACAGCCTTGTTTCTATTGTTCTAAAACTTTGGTTTCACATTTCTCCTGTTAGATAAGCTGCAACCATTAACTACACAGTGAGCTACAAATAAAGTGTGATGTAAGAATTAAGCTTATTATCTGATTGGCAGCGTGGGGCCATCTTCCAGGTTAAAGGTTTGAGCAGATTTTTTTTTTTTAAAACAAAACTTTGCCTTTTATTACATTTCTGAAAGCATTGTCCTCCTAAAAGATAAAATATGCTTTTGAAAGCTGCAGTGTGTGTGTGTGTGTGTGTGTGTGTGTGTGTGTGTATATATATATATATATATATATATATAGCGTGAGCTATAAATAGTCTGGAGCCAGTTCTGCACAGTACCAGTGTGCAGAGATATTAAGGACAGATTCTGGTCTTTATGGCTACACTGGGGCTACTGAGAGTCTAAAGCAGTGGCTTTTAAATTTAATTCAGTATGTTCAGATTCACACCAAGATCTGATTCTGGCTGGGGACTTTAAATATGTTTTGAGGAAGAAGGGAGTTTGGAGGCCTCAGCTCAATCTTAGTTTTAGTTGGAGATTATATATCAATTTCTGGAACTGTTCTTTGGGACTAATACCAAGGCAAACGAATTCACTCTTAAATGAGGAATAGCTTGATTATCATGCTAGCTAAAAAATAGGTCTGCATACTCCCACAGCTCAGCTGCTGTAAATGGATGTGTATAAGGATTTAGAAATGGTTGCTATTCAGCTCCTTCTGACGGTAAGATGACTTTCAGCAGTTGAATGATTTATGATAATGTTGATATTCGCACAGGCTATTCAACTGCCAGGATAAAGACCCACAGTGGCTGATCAGTCTTTTTTTTTTTTTTTTCATCAGGCATAAGCTGGTTATGGGCTGACATTGGAAACAAGTTTTCTGGCTGAAGCATTATCTTACCTGCTGCAATGGGGTGGGGAGAAGAAGAAAAGTACCTGTTTATAATGGGTTGTTGACCGTGTGTTATCTCTTCTGTAAAATCTTAACAGGACAAAGCATGGTAGTATTACTAAGGTCATATGAGGTAGGGTCAATGCTAGGGTATTAACCTTACTTAGCAAACTTGTGATAAATATAATAGATCTCTTGTTTCCTCAAGGAGTTTTACAGCAGCTTCTGGTCATGAGTTAGAACTTGTTGCTCTCCGTTGCATCCTCTCTTACATTTGGACAAGGAGAAGGGCTGTTTGCACCATTTGCTTCTGCCCTTTAACTTCAGCGCATTTTTGAGGCCTAATTTTGGGTGGCTAAATCCTCTTTTAAGCCCATCAGGTATACCTAAGAGAATGTGTGAGGCCACCTATGCAGTGAACCCGAGGTGGTGGAGATGAAGGCTGCTGGGCCTCGGTGGTGTTGCAGAGGGTTGTGTGGTCAGCCCTGCCAAAGCATTTTGCGGTTTAGTTCTGTGGCAGCTTGCTGTGCAGTGGATCACAGCATCCAGCAGAGCAGCTTTCATTCGTACTTGTGAATTCCTGGTGCATTTTGGAGTATTTGCTTGAGGTGTGTGTTGATCTCAGACATAACTGTAGGCGTGTAGCTTCTGAGGGTGATCCGTCCTGTAAGATTTACACTTCAGACTTTCCAGTCACCTTTACCAGCCAGTTAATTTAATAAACTCAGTCACTTTTGCAACAGAACTTGATTCCTACTTGTGCTTAGTCTTTCATATGCTGTCTTGACAGCTCTCAGATGCTGTAGAAAAGGAGAAGGAGGCAAGAGCAACCCATTTTGTATATTCCAGCTCATGAAATGCCACACAGGGACACTGCAAATGGGCCATACTGAAATGCACTGCAGTGCAGGGCCCGTTGTGGACACTGGGAAACAGAGCACATCTTCAAGGTGCTCTAGTTCATGCCAGAGAAAAGGAAGGGACCTGCAAGGATCCAGAAGTCACTTTGTCCCTTTAAACTGCTGTGCCCCCCTTTCTCTCCTTGCTATGTGTATGCCAGTAGGATAGCTGAGAACGGGGAACTGCCTTTCCACAGATACACCAACACTTCCAGACCAGTGACACATAAATCTGGAAATTAATAAAGCATAAGATCTCAAAGCACACCAGTGCAGCTCCCCCAAATCTCACTGCTGTGAGTTCGTTTCACACTGGGCGCAGCCAGGCATTAGCCAAGGGCAAGGGGAGTCCCTGCTGCTCTTCCCAGGAGGTGACTGAGCCCACCCAGCAGTCTCTGCCACCCGCTTGGGTTTAGCTCTGGCTGTGCCTGTTCCTGACTGCATGTCAGTCTGCATCCCCTGACCAGTCTCTGTTGCTTTTTCTGCAGAGATGCATTTTTTTGAAACAACAGGAGTTTGCCAGATACAATCCCAGCCTTCCTTTCAGTTCTGCACCATCATGTGGTAATATCTTATGTCAATCCAACCATTTATTCTGGTTGTTCTGCTTGACAGCAATAGCCCTGGAGTTCAAACTTACAGGTGAACCACCTTTCACTCCTTAGTCTTAGCTCTGGTGCTGACTGTGGAAACATCTCCCCCTGTCTTCAGTTTGTTCCAGGCAGAGAAGGGAGTTTGTGACAGGCATAGTTCTGTTATTTATCTGGGCAAGTCAGAGAATTTTCCCAAAGAATTTATGAAATACTCTCTGAATGATCAGTGGCACAAACATGTGACTCCAAGTCACTGGACAGCAAGCTATTTAAAAAAAGCAAGTCTGAAAGACTATCTGGTGTTAGAAAGCACTTAATTTAGAGAAGTGCCCATCTTGTGAGGATCATGTCATGAGGCAGTATTGCAGCATTCCTCAAGGGTAGAGCACAGTTCTGCTTTTGTACATGACACATGGATAATGCTCCACCGAATGTAAACGTGTTCAGGTACATATTCAAATACCTATGGCCTGTGAGGTCTTCCCTCCCCTTCCCAGCTGCTTGACCCCAGCATCACTGGGCTGTTCCATTGATTCATATTGTCTCATCCACTACTAGTTTCAGCATTCATACCTTTTAGCATGTTCAAAAAAAGTTGTTTTAATTTCAACTTTGTAGGATCATTGTCATTTCCCAGATGTGGCTAAAATGTTTGTCTTTGGAGTTGAAGATTTGGTGTCTCAGATGTGATCTGTTATCATCATATAATGTAGTTAAGCTTCTTACTTTGAGACCTGATGGAGTAAGTCTCACTACTCTTACGGCAATACCTAGTTGCCCTCATTTTCCAGGTCTCTTTTTTGCTGTGCTGGTTTAGGGAATAATATGCCAACAAAGGGCAAGTAATAACAAACTGATGAATTATTCTTTTTGCATCTTTGTTATTGTTTCAGAGAGTTCAGCTCTTCCTTTCAAGGACTATGTGGATTTTTCAGTTTCACAAATAAGATCTTATTTTGTCTAGATCCTTTCCCTTTGACAGATACAGGAGGAGCTGTGAACTTTGACAGTCATGTATTTACTCAAAACTAGAGATTGAGTGAATTCCCTTGCCACTTTGCAAGATTCTTGCACCACTGTTTTTTCCTTTCTCTATAGTTTATATGGTTAATGGGCCCAGATTCAGAACTGATATACGAGTAAGGTGAGCAAACGTTATCTTTCTTGTAATAAATTGAGCAGAATGGGTCCCTTAGAATCATTCTGTCTACAGCCCTTGGCAGTGGGAGCCTTACCAAGATGTGCCAGCTCAACTCTCGTTCCTCTGGGAGGGCTGTCAGATTGGCCAGCAGAGTTCTTTTTAGACTTTCTCTTCATCTTTTCCTTTGCAGCTGCTACATGATTGCATGCAAGGTTTTTCCTTTTTTCAAAAGCACTTCCATCTTTTACATATCTCTCCAACCTCCACCCACCCTTCCCCAGATTATTCTGTTTAGGAAAGGCCTTCTGTACCCTGAAATGTAAAACACATAGATTAAAGGTGTCTTCTGGAGTCTTGTTTGTACTGACAGTGGTAGGAGAGACCTTGGGCATTTAATGACATGAACTACTATGGTTATATGTGGTTTTGAAAGCTGTGATGGAGACCTGGCTGAATGCCACTCCCTTATCCTTTGACATCCACCTTTTTAAAAAAATATTTGCTAGTGTCATACTCTAGTGGATCAATAAAGCATATAAAGTTGCTACTGAAAAAAAATCCTGAATGTATCTCTACTACTTTTCAACACTTCCACTTGCTGTTTGGTTTCTTTGAATCAGTGGGAAGAGCCTAAACATTACAACGGTCTTGTAATCTTCAAGAGAAGAACCTCTGTTCCAAGCTGCAGGAGTGTCTTTCTTAAAAGGCCCCTTTGTATTTTCTTGGACGTTTTACAAATGTTGCACCTGTACGTGAGAACTTCATCCAGATATGAAATATGCACTTCAAAGTGTGCTTCTATACACCACTGAACCAGGGGCTTGTGCATTTAATAAATCAAATGGGAGTCTAACCTGATTATGCAGACACCACATAGCTATAACAGCTATGATTCAGTTTTTCAGCCATGAACCTTTGATAGCAGGCCTTTTCTTAAAGAGGGATTATCTCCATACTGAACAAAATCTTTTCAGTTGTCCATCTGCTTTTTTTTCCCTAAATTCTATCTAGCCTATGCGGAGTTGGGGACCACCAATCCTCCTTTAATGTGCATTACCAGGATGAATGTTATTTTAATTTTGGTATTGTTTTTCCATTTAACAATACAGGGTTTTTTCTTTATGTAGATCATTATTAATGAAGATGCACAGTTTTTTAACCATGAGGTTGTATTAGTATCTGCAGATTTGGGATCTGTCCAATGCTCCATCCTCTGTGGAAAAATTTTAAATTCTGTCCTAGTTGAAGCAAGTCCAAATATGTGGAAAAAAACCCAAACACCAAACCACAACAAACAAAACAAAAATACAACCAAAAAAGCCCTCCCACAATCAGACAACTCCCTACAAACCTGAAATCTCCTGTCTGTCTGAGCCCCTGAAATTGGAGAAGTCTCAGGCAGGGATTTTTCAGAGTGTGTTCAACTCTGTAACAATAACCACACCAGCTTCTTGAGCCTGATCACTTTGACATCTCCACCAGTTTTCCATTTCATAATGACACAAGAGAAAATGGGAGGCCAACCTGACCTTGGTGCACTCTTATAAGCACAATGTGTCAACGAAAGACAGGAAGAAAGAGAAAACCATTTGCAATTCAGTAGGGATCAGCAACCCTCCTGGAGGTGGTGTACAGTAGCAAACAAGTGATGGTCTTGTGCAAATTGTTACAGGCTCAAGGCAGATGATCTCGCTGATGATGTGCTCTGGCACTCACCAAGTTTCATTCTAACAAAGTACGACATCGTTTTCCTCATTTGCTGGCCTGCACTGCCAGGCCATGGGGCTTTGCCCTCATATTTGAGGGAAAGAGAAGCCCTGATGTTGGCTTCATTGGTTGCCTTTCATGCTGAAATGTTTTCAGCCTAATCACTTTTATTGGCAGCACCAGTCAGATGTTTAAACCTCACATGGAGACTGAATAACTGAAAAGGGGTTGTACCCAACTGCCTCACGCGTGCCTGAGCAGTGCAAAGCCACAGACCCCAAGTGTCTTACTCCTCTCCGTCTCCTCTACTGGCCTTCAGTAACTCAATTGCCCTCAGCTTCATGGATGGTGGTGGTGGTGGGTCCTTTCTTGCACTTACATTACTTGGTTCCCCTTGGACATGAGATTGATATTCTGTGTTTTCCCAAGGCAGGTATGAAGCTGGCTACTCCCAGGTGCTGCCACTGCTGCTAAGTTTCCAGCTTCCACTTTACATTCCCCAAATTCCAGCCTGGTGTGTCTAGGCAGATATCACTTGGCTCTTTAAATTGAAAAACAGTAACACTGAAATACACTGGGGTCAAATAGAAAGTCAAACAACTGCCTTAGGCTTAGAGTAAGAGAGTACCATGTGAGAAATATTCTCTGGGCAGCAAAGTTAAAGGAACTGGTCTTTAATGCAGGAGCAGAACCACCTCTACAGAGACCTGTAGACTGAGTAGGGAAATGATGTGAAAATAGGAGAAACAGTAGGTGAAAAATTCCCGATGATTTTAATTCAGGGAAATTCCAAAGCATGACTAGCTGTAGCACGTCCAAGCTGCAAATTTTCTGAAAGGTTAGAATTTTCAGTTGTGTTTTCAAGATCTTTTCAAGCCACTTTACCGTTGTTTTCCCCTCCACTACCCTTTTACCAGTGAGCAAAGATGACAAAGCAGAGTTAAAAATCTGAATATTAAAATTTTCACTAACCCCACAATCTCAGTGACCTTAAAGAGAAAGACGAACTGATGTGCAGAAAAGCAGCTCTGAGAGTTCATCCAATTGCATGTGTGTGAGGCAGTGAGGATGCATGGTGGGGTAGATGAAAACATATTACTGTATAAGAAGTGATTTGGGTATAATAACATTTATATCTGAATGATCATGACATGCAAGTAGAGAAAACAATGACGTTTCCAGTCTGAAGAGAAGCAAAATCTCTACTTCATTTAGACACAGCTAAACTTTGCAGCCAAGTGCTTAATGCCATGCCAGGTCAGTTTGGGATACAATTGTCCTTAACCAGAACAGTCAAAAGTTAGAGTTCACTATCTGCTGTCTGAGTGACACCCAGAAATTCTTTCCAGACTTACAAACAAGCAAAGAGACAAGTTTGAACCTGAACTTCAGTGTAATCGTGCCACTCAGGAGCATAAACAAACATGGCACCAACTGGGAAATTATTCTTGAGGTGTCACTTTTGACTGATCAGACAAGAAGTTTCCAAAGCTAGGGTCACGACCCCGAGAAGCGCTGATGGAGGAGAAGTCACGAGCCCGGAAATGAAGTTGCAGGCTGACAAGCTTGGGAACTGCTGATGTAGACAGATGAATGGTCATGTCAAAGGAGTCCCCTTGGAATACCCTTTTTCCCCTCTTCTGCCTCACAAACAGTAACTTGAGCAAGTTTTAAAGCTGACAAGACTAGCCTGTTTATAGCACGCTGCTGTATTTTCAAAAGCAGATCTCTGGAAATGAGCCCAAGATGATTAGGGAGATGGGAGCAAGGAAGGCTCTGGAGGAAAGGATGTGGAATGAGGAGAAGGGGAGGAGAGGCAGGTCTGTGGGAAACAGGAGCTGCCAAGCAAAAGTAAGGTTCAACACTGTTGATGGGAAGAAATAGAGGCTTTTTAACGTTGTAGTGAATTTTTAATCTAACTTGGAAGGTCAGATTCCTCTTCCAAGAGGAGTGAGGGATGTGCTTGTGTTTGTAAAAAGCCCCTGGGTGCTGAGCCTGGGTACCTTGGTGTGGAAGGTAACATAGGTTTTAGGGAAACTAATATGTGGCCAGAGTAAGGTCTGTACAGCTAATGTATATGTAGAAATAAGGTAGTGGTCTTTGAGTTGAGTCTCTAAATGGCCTCCTTTACTGTCCTTGTATTTCAAAAGCTACTAAAGCTAGGCCCTGAATTTACATGTGTTAATTGTTATTTGGAACTTTGGTCATTGATAAAATATTTAAGCGTTAAGAATGTTTGATAAAGGTCTCTATGTTGAATAGTGAAGATTTTTCATGCTAGCACTAATAAGCAGTTGGTGATGGTATGAACGTTCATCCCAGACCAGGGATTCATAGTGCCTCTGTTACTGATGGGAGCCCTGTTTCTCAGAGCGCCCCGCAGAACCACCTTGTGAGCATGGGATTGCTGTCACACCTCCCATGCCAGGGTCTCTGCAGTCTACTTGTAGCCAAGCCTCTGATGTTTGTGGGAACCTGCTGAACTCTCTTCTGGAAATCACAGAAACTAAACAGAGTGCTTGTAATCAGGTGGGCTTTTATAATACCAAACTAGCATCAGTACGGGAGGAGCATCAGCATCACGCAATGGATAACTTGAACAATCCCAGGGCACAGAGGAGACAAGCAATAGATTTGGGGCAATTAGGAGGGAGTATAGCAATTTGGTTCAATTCAGGGGTGGGAAATAAGCCTGAAGGTTGATAAGTCAACACAGACCATCATTGAAAAGCAAACATTAGGTGCGTGTGGTGCAATACCTAGCTGTGGCTACGTGCTAGGTACAATGTAAAGTCAACACCATTATGTGTTATTTACTTAATAGTGTTGGGAAGTATTCATGGACAGGAAGTTTTTGCAGCCAGTGGGTTTCCTGGGTGCTGTCTTTCAGGCTCAAAGATGGAGGGGACTGGTCCTGCTTCAGTGCTGAGCGAAGTGTTGTGAGCCAGTGCTGGCCACAGGGAAAGGCAGAAAGTAAGTTGCCTGTTTGCCCTAATTACAATTATAGGAATTATTGACCTACAACCATAGATGTTAGAGAGAGAAAGCTGGGAGATGATGGTGTGAGCAAGACCCTGAGAGCAAGGAGAGGTAGGGTTTCTTGAGCCTTCAGCCCCACTGGAGGGGCAGACTTAGGGATTTCTGAGCAAGCAAACTCTCTGCTGCTGCTTGTTTCTAGCAAGATAAAAACTTTGTCAACTTTTTAATGACTAAATGAATTTATGCCAAGCCTGTATATCTTCAAATAGCAGCTAATAGGTCAAGCAGGTGATGCCTAGTCTTCATGTCTCTGTGTTGAGGGCCCTGGGAGTTTTGCTCTTGAAAACACCTAATTTTGCAGGGTGTTCCCGAATGGATTTGTAGGAAGACTCAGTTAAGGTTTCTATGTGTGCATCTCTAAAGCGCAAGTAGAGATGGTTCACGGATGTGCTTCAGCTGTGACCAGGTTGGTGCAGAAGCAGATTATCTACAGTTCTGGTGATTCAGCATGGACCAGTCCTCCCAAATTTCTTTTCAGGGTTTAAACCAAGCCTTTGCTTTGTTTGAGAAATTTGAGCTTTTATTTTTACAGTTACCTTTAGTTTTGGAGCTGCCCTTATAAGGCTGTTTGGAATTCACTGAAACGTGCTAAACTCTAAATCAGAGGTTTCTGTATTTCATGTCAAATGCACAGAAATCAAGAATGAGGTTTATGTTCCAATCATGTGGAACTTTGTTTTAACTTCCAAAGCATACCGTGGGTTGGGTTTTTTTAAAGAAACTGATAAATTCTGTTTAATGTGGAGCTCAGAATTTATAATTTCAAGCAGGTTATTTTTTCATATTAAAGTGCATGACTTTAACTTCCCAAACATTTCCCCAAATACCTTTTTCTGGTCTACAAAATAACCATTGGGGGAAAAGAAAAGTACAGATCTCATCATGATGCTTGAAATTGTCATCGTTTTCACATGTGACTAGTGACTGGGAAAGGTAAAGAAAGGGTCTAGGGGCATGTTATAGGATGTTGATATCCAGCTGGCTTCATGATTCAAGTGCCTGGTGGCTTTAGTACAGTAAGTAATAAACTAGCCATATAGCTGACCCAGTCCATCGCTTTAGGTAAACTTAATCTCCAAATCTGCTAAGATTTTTTTCAGTTTTCTCCTTGAGACTATCTGTAAACATCTGCAGGTGTATGGCATTCTCATTGCAGGGAAATTTTTCTAGAGGACTGATAAGAATTTTTGATTTTCACATACAGTCTACCTATTCCCATTCTTAATTCTTCCTGTTACTGCTGATTCTAGAGCTCGTCTCTGATGGCACCCTTGAAATAAACTGTTACCAGGTTCACATGTTAGTTGTCAATACAGAATATAGGGGCTTGTTCCTGTTCTCCTAACAGAGCTCCTAGATACCAAAGGGAAATTTTTCCTGGACACACACACAAAAAAAAAAAAAGTTTTGATCCTATCAAAAGTCTTTAGATCTTCAGAATAAGTCCTTTACCCCAAATGTAATGCTCCCATTTGAAAGCCAGGCATGGTAAAAATGCCACATGAAAAAACATGAGAAAAAGAGAAAAAATAAGGGGCTCTTCTTGCTATAGGCTATTACGAGCGGAGCTGTAGTAAGAGATCAATTCACTTAATGAAGTACCTTTTGGATTATAAATTTTCTGTTTGTAGACAGCAGACTACTTTTGTATTTCAGTATTAACAGGGCTTCTCCTAAGGAGCTGTGACCTTTAATCTCCTTATGTATGGATTTGTGTATGTGAATGTGGCATACAAATTTGTTACCAAGATACTATTTGAAGCAAACATCCTAGGGCCTTCCAAGTTGGCAAGTTGATGCTGATTTCTGAGTCATCTCAGCCCAAAATATTATTTTGTATTTTTATAACATTTTGGGCTGTAGAGGGAACATCAGCCATCTTATCTGACTGATGCTATCGGGTACTTTCCATTAGTTTCCTAATGTATATCCTAGAGACAGCCAGCCACACACATAAGCCTGGATACAAATGGCACTGAAATTAAGTGGGATTCATTTTAGTTTATCGGAAAGGTGGAGCAGCTCAGCTAAATCCAGCAACTGATCTATAGCAGGATAAGGCCTTGACAAGTTCTTTCAAGTTTGATGTAATTTGTGTCATCTCATTTGTTGCTTTCCTCATCTCCCTTCTCCTTTCTTCTTCTCTCTCTGTTGCCATCTTTTCTTAGTTTATGCAAACGCATACTGCTACATGTAGATTTTTGTGCTGTGGCTGGCCCAGTGCTGGAACTGGGCAGGCTCAGGGCAGATCCAGGCATGGGCAGTGTTCTCAACACAGAGACCATTTGTGAAATGGTCTGTGTGGGGTCTAACGTGTGTCATGGTTTCTGTTGCGTTGTTATTCCCTCGTTTCTAATTTTATATAACAGTGACTACTAATTAACAACCTGTTAGCTAGTTCTGAGAGTTATCCTGGAATGTGGCCTTTAATAATAGGGGATTAATAAATGGCAGGACTGGCACCTCCAGTCCTGCACTCCTTCAAAGAATCCTTTAACAACGCACAGAATTTCTTGGTGCTCATAATATCTATTTCTGAATTCCAGCTGCAGCTGAGGCTTTCTTTTTCATCCTGCTGGAGTTGCTGAGACTGTTTTATTTGACAAGGGGAGTACATTCAAGGAAGAAATACTAAAATATATTGAATGAAAGTATATTTAAAGCATTTCCACCCAATCTGAAACATAATTTCTCAAGATCCTGCAGTGTGTCTGTAGTGTAGCCAGCTGCAGTATTAATGGCACTTTACTGAAAAAGTACCAGAGCCTTGTAACTCTCATATAATAAGTGAATTGTAGATACTACTCTCAGCAGCAATAATTAGCAGGATATATACTGCATTTTCCTCATAAAGAATGAGTCAGTTCTCCCACACTCATAGCGTGTGGAAATTCTCAGAGAAGATGCAGCTGAGTGTACTTAATTATTATAATTTCACTTAGGTATTTTTTGTTGTGGATGACAGTGTCATCATAAATAATGAAATTTATGAAATCTCATACCTTCGTGCCAGCACATCCGAGCTTTGTAAGGGGTGTTGCTGAATATCGCAGTTTTAGAAGATTAGCATAAGTTACAAGAATTATTTTCATTAACATAATTTTTTTTGTAGAGCAAATGTTTACCGAGAATTACCTCACTTTTAGTTTCCAGCAATCAGAAAGTGAAATTCTTACACATGTTTACAAGCAGGAGAAGCTGAACTTCAGGAAGTCACGTGATTTCCAGTAACACCCCATATATAGACATTTAGGTGATGAAAGCAATGAAAAAAACTTGCCGTTACAAGTTTCCTGAGGCTGACATGTATTATCTCTATATAGCCATGCTCCCATATGTATGGCATAAGGCTCCTTCCCCCTTTGTTCCAAGAATTTATATCACTAGATATTTCGGAGAAGTCACGGTCCCAAACTGAATGTGTCGAGCTGATACAGGGGTGACTTTCCTTTGGAAGCTCACCGCGGCTGTATCCAGTAGGAAGAAGAGTACAACCCCTTGTGTACCCGACTGTTAATAGCTAAGTAAGTAAATCTCAGCTAAATAACTGTGTAACAGAGGGAACAACTTTATCAGAATCAGGAAAGTAGCCTCTAGAAAAGGAAGGGCCTACTGTTAGCTAATAACTCTAAGATATGCATTTTCTACCTACTCTTCACCTCCTGTTATTCCCAAATGACTACAAGTTTTGCTTCTTCCATTTCCTATAGAGGATAGGATAGCTAAGAAGAGGTATTCTGAAATAATGTGATATATGTTTACAGTGTTGGATAAATAATGCAAAAATGTTGATTCTGTGAATTTGCTTTCATTGATAATCTTTCCTGCATGGGCTGAGGTCCTTTTAAACCTTCAGTGAAACAGGTTAATTCCTCAGGGCTGAGATGTTCCTGGTGTCTCATCTGACTTTTCCTAGGTATCTCTGAGTCAGACCCTTCTTCCTGAGGTGTGTGCACTCTCTTTCTCTCAGGATACCCATGAATGCAGTGTGGAGAAGGTGTTTGTGAAGCTGGCTGTGACTTGTCTTTTTCCTGACTCCCTGGGCTATGGTTACAGGGAAGTTCAGAAACTGTGAACAGAATCATTATATCAGATGTGGTCCAGAAGTGCTGTGTGTTTTCCCTTCAGAGAAGGGAGCTGAGCTAAGTCACAATAAAAGCAATTGTGGGATTTTTGGAAGGGGGAAAGCAGTGTGTTGCAAGTGGGTAGATCAGCCCATGGGTACCGTGAGTTTTGAAATCCTTGCAGTCTGCATAGTGACCAACCAGATTTTTTAGCCTGAGGCTTCCAGCTCCACCCCACTGAGCAAGGAGTTCCTGCTGCTGTAGAGCTCAAAAAGTGCCTTAGCACCCTGGATCCGCTCTGTCGCTTACTAACATAAATCGAAATAGAGGACCTTTGCAACAGGATGTTTGCAAAAAGAAATGTAGGTCACTGCTGCCCATACCCTGCTTTTCTGCAGGCTGCTGCTTTGATACATTTCTGCATCATCAAACTTCACCAAAATCCATGTTTGAAGTGTGGATTTCCTCCAGACAAACCTTGGGCTGGTGAACTCGGTGGAGGGAGCCAGGTCTGTGTAGCAGTGTCAGCATCGACTGCTGGATGCAGAACGAGAGCTGAGATATGGGGGTCAGGAAGGCAGAAACTTGGTGTTATGCATCCTTTCTGTTCTTATAGTTAAGATACTAATATGACTGAGCTCCTTCTTTCATAATACATCCCTGTGATGATACCAAAACTACTCCTTCGGAAAAGGTCTGCAGCCACTTATCCCGATAATGAAGAAGGGCAGGGAAAGGGAGGGGGGGAGATTACCCACAGCTAATACAAAGCGTGTGCTGGTAAGACAGTGACTAGTCAGTGTGTTCATCTTTTAAAATGTGGTAAGTGTATCTCCTTAGAGCGCAGGGGTAACCTTAGGCACCAGGAAGCTGTCAGCAAGTATGAGTCTGTGTCCAGGCTGTTGAAGCTGCAGGGGGAAGTCCGTGGGGGTGTGGGTCAATCCATGGCCCAGGTAATCTGTCTGTGGATAATCGGACACCGTGTCCAAGACATGATTTGACTGTTGCCTTTGTTAATGTATCCTTTTCAGTCTGACATAATCAAAAGTCCTGCCATTTACATTGACGTTCTTTCTCATTCTAATTAGTCACTGGACTTGAAGATAAATTTAAGTTCAGCTGAGCTATACAGTGTAATATGTAATGTAGGTTTTTACATGAAATACAAGGGTAACGTTAATGAGGAAGCGGAGAGAATGTACAAAACTGTGTAGTGCGTGGTAATGCAGCTCACGGTCATCTTCTGAAGATTACCTGACTTCAGTGGAAAAGGTGTATCTTATAAGTGGAGACATCCCCTTCTGTGGCATAATCTCACTTTTTATCTTCTGTCTGCTTCATTTTTTCTGAAGAAAATATAGAGGGAGAGATAAAATACCCTCTGGTGACCCCTACATCTCAAGAGTCCTTAGTGCTGTGTGTTTTTCATGACAGGTAACTTTCTAACAAGTTGCTGAAGGAGTTTTTCATGGTTCTCGTTAAAATGGTTTGTTGGCTTTAGGACTTTAATCTGCCAGATGAAATCCCTCACCATAGAGAAGATGCAGACCCTTCACGAGGCACTGGGCAGTACCTCCCGGATCAGTCCCTTTCTGCATGACCCAGCACCATTGTTGCCAGTGGAAGTATTACCCTTGATTTCAAACCTAATCAGTCCTCAGGACTGTGGTCCTTTCTTTCTTTTATCCCTTTGGGCAGTTAAGATGCTTACGCTTACATAAGGTGAGCGGAGACTGATGGGAGGGCTTTGTGCCACGCATGATGGGAGCTTTGCCCTGAAGTGCTGACAGTCTAAGTTTAGATTTGGCGCAATAAGTGAAAGTAATAAACAAAAGTTGGGACTAGGCATGGCAGAGGTCACGGCAGTGAGATCAAGGGTTGCTCTGATTTGGTAGGTGAATATCCTGATGGCTGTGCTGATTAAATAGTGAGTCACCAGCTGGAGGCTGAAAGGAAGAAGCAGGGCATTAGAAGGATGTGGCTGTGGGGAGACCTGGTGAGCAGAGATTAGAAGGACAGTTTGTGCCCCGAGGACTAGAATAGCTTGTCCACTAGTTTCATTGTTTTAGGCATTTAAAACACACTGGGTTAATCACTAACAAAGATGCCCAAGGGAACAATGTTGTATCAGTTATCTTCCTGAGCATTTGACTGTTTTGGTTCTATTTATTCTAGACAAAAGAGCTTATTTGTGATATTTCATCTGTAGTCTGAATGTCTCTAATTTGGACATCCATTTAATTTGGAAGGTTTCCGGGAGATGCCAGTGAGACTGTCTGATTAAAGTCATGACTTATAACCAAGCGTCTTTCTCACTCCATGTTGCTGACCGCAGCTTTGGTTATGAATTGTGAAAGAATGTTAAAATCCATTTTCTCTTTGTGGGCTCTGTTTATTTTTATTTTTAACATTTTGATTGAACAATGAAAAATGTCAGTGATGCCAGTTGCAAGTCTTTAGGTACAAGTTTGCCTTTCAGCCATTGCGTGGGAGTGATTACTTTTAAAAACTGACAACTGTAGATTTTTAGTCCCTTTTTCTTAATAATTTACGGAAAAATATAGCTTTTCATAAAAGCCTGCTGTATGAAAGATAAAACCAGGGCCAAGTTGGGACGGCGACGTCTTTTTCATGTCTTGCTAACTTTTTCAGAGAGCAGCAGCTACAAGCTGAGCGGAGGTTGGAAGAAGCAGCATTGTTGTTTCTGTTTCTATTGAATTCCTGTCATCAGTCCAGTGCCTACATGTATCCCGATGACACATTTCTGCATCACATGTCCCAGAAAGATGGGCTATATGGAGTAGATGGCATGGAAAGTATTCTAGCTAGAGACTAGTTATGTTGACAGGTTCTACACGTGGTGTAAATTTGTATATTCTTTACATGGACTTTATTAATAGCACAAGACTGAGACAAGGGAGAGCCAGTTACATTGCTGTTTATGTAATTCAAACGACAAAAATATATTCTTCCTTGTGTTTTATCATACTAAATCTGCAAATAACCTATTACCCTATAAGGCAGCTTTGACTAGTGTATGGCATCATTAGGAAATGCAGAGCAGCACGAGTCAGAGCACAGAGATTTCTCCAGGCTGCATGGCTGCTGGAGAGGAGTGAAGGCACGAAGGCACAGCATGCTGCATCCAGAAAATCAGGAGACCCAGATAAGTGTTTAAAAAGCCAGTCTCAAGTGTAACCAGACTGAATGCTTGTTTTGTTTTTGGTTCACTGGGAACTTTTGTAATGGAAGGGTTAGATCGTTTTCTTCCTTGGCTCTGCCACCAAAGGCGTGCTGCTGCCCTTCCCAGTCAACCTTCTCTTATTCAATGCCATCTAGATTTCTCTCTACAGGATATTGCTCTGGATAGGGGTCAGAGGGAGAAAATGCTCAAAGTGTCAGCTGTCGTTATTCTGATTCTTCTCAGGTTCATCAGTCACTTCCACTGTAATTCTTTCAGCTGGTAGTAGTAGCAAGCTGTTGCCCTGGTATATAGATTAAAAATAGCTGGAGGCACAAACCAGAGTGTTAGGAGATTGCATATCCAGTCCTGTGTTCCCGCTGACAGGAAAACCTGAGAAATCAAGGGAGACTCGATGAAAGTGTTTGTGTTTTCTAAACATTGAATAAAAACACCTGGATAGAAAGGACTTCTGTTAGTTATGACCTTCCTGTATTAATTGCAACCAATTCATTTAATCTTCAGCACCATGGCAAAGTACAGAAAGGCTATCCCAGTTTTATGCCTGTGATGAGTATGAACTAAACTCTGAATTCCCACATTTTCAGAGCCTGGGCTGTACTCTGAGTTCCTTTTTATAGCTATAAAAAGGGGTACTCTGACACTCTTCAGTGATGTGGTGAATCTGGATGAAGGTACAGATGCCAGGTAGCAGATTAGAAGGTATTTTACAATACAGGAGGCTTGAATTTTGTCTACTAGTGAAATCATTGCTCAAATCAGATAACAATTCACGCATTTTTCATTTGAAGAACAACTAGAAATTCTTCTGGGGGCTTCCAAACCATCCTAGGAAGAAGAGTTGTCTCCCATTCAACACCTTTTATTTGAATGGGACATCCAGATCATCTTTTCCTAAATGTAGGCACACCAGTAGAGCAGACAACTAGGAATCTGAATCGGGATTTCTCTCCTCAGCTCTGTACCTAACATGCATTGATAAGTCACTTTATTTTTTTCAAGCCTCGGTTTAAAAATGTTTTTAAAATGGATAAACCAATATGTTTCCCATGAGGATACTGTAGAAGTTGGGGTTTTTTGGATGTGAAAGATACTTAGTGTATTATTAAATGGGCTGCATTTTTACAGGTTCACTCTCAGAAATAAATATTTATCATAGGTAAAATTCAAAACATTCCTCCATGTCCTTAGGTTCAAATGATGGAAATAAATTAGAAAAATGGTATTTAAGTGCTAAGCAGGATGTGGCAATAGGACTATTCCATTTACATTTATACTGCGAGCAAAGAATTGATCAGAAATGTGCCAGGCCAGCATGGTTTTCTATCATGTTTATGAGGATTATTTACCTCCTGTACAATCAAAATAAAGACACATTAGTGGCTAAGAATATTTACTAAGTCTTCCAAGCTGATATGGTTTAGCTATAAGGAAGAAATAGGTTTTAAATGCTACCGATTTCTTTTCCTCTGTCTCAATTAAACACTCCACATTAAATTCTTGAAATTTTTCTGCTGCTACTTGTAATGGGTCAGAAATGTCAGGGTATCCTTGAAGTGGAGCACTCTTCTCCAAGGCACTTTGCATAGCTTAATTAGCACAGTTCTTTCTTTCCCTGTGTCTTCTCTACAGGCTTTCTTTATGTCAGATGCATCTAGTTATTAGGAATCGGAGCCAGAGGTCAAGTGATGAGCTACTGATCGCTCCAGCTAAATGTAATTTAATGCAACAGTTCATATGAGCAGTTTGCAAACCCCCCCTGGGGACTGTATGTGCAGGGTGTTTCAGGATGCAGGTATCTGTAGCTCTGTTCAGTGCAACACCAGACACACGTGCATTAAAGGACCTGCTGTGGCCAAAGATCATTATAATCAGGTGACTGCAGCCATCGCTGTGGCGCTTTATTCTACTGTAGCAAGCAAAGAAGCCTTAAAACTGTCAAAATTTAGCTATTCTTTGGGTTTTTTTCTCAACAGTCAGTGAGGGACCATCCTAACGTCTTCAAATAGCTTTCTTGTATTGACTGTTTAATTGCTGTAGTTAGGCAGTGTGGCACGTAGTCTTCATTTTAAGGCCTGGAGCCAATTCATGTCTTAGAGTCGCTGGTGAATGTTTTTCCTGTCTAGGGTAACTACCTGAGCTGAACTAGTTCTGATTGTGGCTAGTGATATGTCATTAACATGCGAGTCCTCTAAAAAGTTTACCTGTGAAAAGTGAAATTTTGACCTGAGGTGCACTGAGATGTTCAAACTAGACTAAACACAAAACCATTAATAAATAAAACAGTCCATTATATGGTGAGGTCTCTTACCAAACCTTTTCTGAACATAGCCATTATGTGAATGTCAGCCACAGGAGCGTGTTTCACACTGGAATTTTCCACCTGGCCTTTATTCAGTACCAATCTGATAATGGGATGAAAAGTGGACTTGAGGAATGAGGTTCAAAGGACTTGCGCCATTGAACCTGTGTACCAAGCCTGGCTACGTAAGTCATAGTAATGACTTGTGAGGATACCATAAAATGGAGACAGCACGTGCAGGGCCATGGAACAGAAAATCCATAGTTCATAGGTGAGAACTGAGATGGAGAAGCCAGGCAAGGAGCACTTAGAGTGGAGGGCAGCCAAAGGATGCTGTGGGAAACAAGTCATGGCAGTAGTGCTGTGACAACAGCTTTCCTCCTCTGCCTCCCTGTAGTGGTCTTGCTAAGTTACAGTTGTTAATTTGGTTATCTCTGCCCTTGAAAATACTGTGGATATATATTTTAAAGACTTGATGGCAAAATTACCCCTAAATTCTGAAACAGTAAGAGAGTAAGGAGTCACTCAAATAAAAAAAAAGTCTGTCCTGATTGCTGGATCTTATGTGAGAAAGGATGGGAAGCTATAGGTAGCATGAGAGTGCTGATGCAGTGTAACATACACTGAAATTGGTCGAGGTTTATTGCTGTATTTAATGCAGACACTGAAATATTGAGGCTCTCTGAAGAACAGCCTCATGTCTTTGGGTGCAGTTAGTTGGTATATTTTATTCTGCATGTTAACAGTGCAGTAAAACCTTGTTGCTGCCAGACATCTTATTTTAAAAAAAAGTCTACCTTCAAAAAAAAATTGTATTTTCTATCTATGGTGCTGTAGACTCCTCTTTTTGCTAAGGGAAACCTGGTAGCTGTGTCTATCAATTCAGACTTCAAGGCACTTGACAGCCTCTGTGTCTCTGCATTGTCTGCTCGCAGTAGCTTTCCCTTAATCAGATCCCACTATACAGCTGCAGGACCGCCAAGCATTACGGTGGTTGTAAATGCTCAGCTTTTGATTGAGAAGGTCAGTGCAGGTGAAGGAGCAGTGTGTGTAGAGTGGCAGCCAATGAGACTGGGATGTACTGCAGAGTCTCAGAAGGAAACAGCCGGCTCTGGGATGCAGCACAGTGGGCGTTGGAATCTCTTTGTTCTATAGTGCTTCTTGAGATTTCCGATATTGTGATCTGTAAAGGTGTTCTCGCTTTAGCTGGCAGGCTGATCAAGAGAAAACAATTATAATGATGCACCTTTTCTTTGCTCTTAGGGGACAGAAAGGTACCCAACCCCAAGCACATCTTTTTTAATCAGTCTAGTTGTTCTCCACATTTCACAGGTGCTTGTCTTGAGCTTCCTATAGCAATATGCAGCACTTCTCAGCTGTTGTGAATTTGGGAATTTCAAAGGTCTTTCTGGCTCTAATGAAGTAGAGGGGCACTGCATGGCTTTTGCATAAGGTTGAACTCCAGAAAAAGCAGGGGTCAACTTGTCCCATCACCTTAATTTTATATGTCGGCAAACTGAGGTTTAGACAAGGCAAGCATTGTGACCTAGTTTACCCAGAGAGCTATAAGGAAGTAACCTAGAAAATACCCAGAAAATTACCCAGGGAATTGTCCAAGCGCAATAAGACGATAAAGTTCAAACTTGAGTTCTCATCCTATGAGCTGTCTGCAGGGCCCTCCACCTCTGTTGGCTTTGCACAGAGCTGGATTTGACACTTAGTGCTTTTTGGAAAGAACAGTTTTTAAAATAGCCCTTTTGGTGAGCCTAAGCAGAGGAAAGGTAATTGTTTTTGTCCTGTGCGTTTTGCTTGAGATGGGCTCTGGATTTTTCACGCGGCGCATGACATTACCTGCTGAGCGGGTGAAGGGTGGGTGCGGCTGCTGCCAGGGGGTGCCTGGGCTTGTTGGGAGGATTGTTGCCATTCCTACACATTTCTGTCTCTGTGGTCTTTTTGAAACAACACAAGCTATTAGCAATGGTTGCATGATGTAATTCATTTAGGAGGAAAACTCACTTGTAAAGTTTATGGTCCTATTCTCCCTGAGACAACGCAAGGCAGAGGAGATGAGAAGGTGAGCTGAGAACGCACTGGGACACTGTCATCCATCCTGCAGTCAAAGCTTCAACCCAGCCCTCCTCTGGAGGGTCCTGGGACTAATCTGTCTGCAAAAGCACAGACCCGTAGCAGCCTGCTGTGCCCTGGGCTGCCTGTGCACAGGGTGTGTGGGGTTGGCATGGCAACACCGGCTTCTGAGGGGTGTAGGAGCATCCCTGAATCACAGCTCTACCTGCTGACCCATAGCACCTCCCCAGTGCTGGAGGGGATGCCATGGGAGCCAGTGAAAGGCTTTCCCTCCCCAAAAATAAATACCAAGAAAAGGGAATACTTATCTGCCAGGGCCTGCTATTGAAAAACGGATCTTGGTTCATATAAGCAGGAAAAAGATATTGAGACTTATTTGTATTTCTGCCCCTGAGCACAAAGGGGCTAGAAAGCAGGCGGATCCCACCGATTGTGTTCCTCCTGTTTGGAGATGTAATCGGCGTCCACACACTGTGCCACAGCCTTTCCTCATCTTTAGGGGTGGGGTTGGGGCTGGGAATGATGTATAAGGATAGAAGACCTCCAGACTAAGGGTGGGGGAGGGCTGGCCCCTGATGCAGCATCTCTCCCCCATCTTCTGACACCTACCACACACTGCTAGGAGCAACGTTCACGGGGGATGGAACTAAAAACAGGGTCACCCTGTTCACTCAATCCTGACTTACCAACTGGAGAAACAGGCTCTGTGTAAACAGTACAAACGAAACGGATGTTTCACTCTGCTACTGATAAGTTTATCAGCAAAGCCAATGTGCATTCTGGACCCCTAGGAAAATACACAGAAAATGTGTTAAAGAAAGAGAAATTGAGGGTCCTTAGCTAACCCCCAGCTCACCACGCCCTGGGTATCGGTGTCTGTGCTGTGGGACGTGTCAGTCATTGCTCCAGCCAGTGTGACTGCAAGGCTGGGATGTTGTTGTTTGTAAACACAAGGCCCACTCTCACCTGGGCTCTAGCTGTTATAAATCCTGTTGAAATGGATTAAAAAGGACTCTTGCAAAGATGCTGGGGAAGATGAAAGCATGGCAGGGGCAGGCGAGGAGTGTGGCTGCTGCTGGGGAGCACCACGGCAAGGCCCTTCTGGACCTTGAATGGGAGGTGAGGCAGGGCCCTCTCCAGCTGGTCTTATCCATGAATAGACCGTTGTCCTTTGTAAGGAAGCAAAGAGAAAACTGTCTTGTCTTCTTCCTCAACTGTGGCACAGAGCCAGTGTTGCCGTATCGAGGGCTCAGCCTCCAGCTTGGAGGTCTCACAGCTCCAAAATGCCTCACCCATGTTGCCTCAAGTGGCTGCTCCGGTGCCCTGTTACACATATACCGTTTTGGCTGACTGGATTTTGTTCCCTGAAAGTGAGTGGCTGGGAAGGAGGTGGGTTTCACAGAGCTTATAATAGAAAGCTTGCTTTGACCTCCCTGACAGAGAGATTAACACCATTCCAGAATGATATAGTGCATGTTTTTTAAGGGTCCAAAGGCAATTCCTCCTTACAGAGCAGGACTGGAAGAGCCTGGTTGCATCCACACTCTAGAGCAGGGGTTGTCGGGGATTCCTTCCCCATTGTTTCTTTTTCAGGTGGACTTTTGCCCTGCTGAGGGAGAACTTAGAACACCCCATGTGTGACTGAGCTGGGCTGTTGCGGTTGTGCAAAATCATACTGTCTGTCTCGGAGATGAGAGAATGAGGAAATTCTTGCACCTACTCCCATCCCTTCTCATCAAAGGAAACTACATCAGAGCTTCTTTGGGGTGATTCTTTCTGTTTCAGGATTTCCAAAGTTACTTTTAGAAACTATTTAAGGTCCACAGAAAGCTTGCAAATCCTTATGAAAAAATTGTAGTTGACAGTAAAAATTCATTTACAATAGCCTTGGACTTCCTTGCTCTGTCGATGCAGTCCTAAATGCTCTGGTCCACCTGATAGTGGTCTGACGTGCTGCTCCCGGTGATATGTTCATGCCCAGCACCTTTACCTCCACCAGTGTATGGGCACAGAGCTGGGCCTGTGGGTCTGCTCCCACCATGCACGCTTGTCAGGCTTAAAGCACTCTGAACAAGGAAAGTATCCATCTGCTAATAGCAACAGCCCTTGCACTTTTAGTATCTTTCTGGAAACCAGAATGTACAAGATCTCCTTTCTGGGTAAATAAAGTCTCATGTCTGGGAGGAACTCGATGCAAATCAATCAAGTGAGCCAGCGGGGAGTCAGAAGTGGCATGAGCTGGAATCCACCGTCTAATGTATTCCCTGGCACAGTCCTGGAGAGAAAACACAAAAACACCATACACCCAATGGAGAAAACTCATCATTTCACTGGTGGTTGAATTTGCCTGATTCTTCTGTATTGTTACTTCCCTCCTTAAATTGCAGAATGTTCCCCTAAATTTTATTCATCATTTCTTGACTGATGCTATGCTCAAAACATTCATGTTTCTCCGAACTGAAGCACCTAATCTGAGTTACATGCCTTTAGTCAGAAAGGAGTTATGCGCTGATCCATTGTCAAGGTCTAAAATATAAGGTGCTTTTTGGAAAAGTGACCTTTAATAAGCTCTCATGTTTTCTTGTATGATTGTAGACTGACACTGTGACCCGTGGATGCTCCTCTAGGTGAGACATATTTAGCTTGTTACTAACTTACAGAAGGATAGTCATGTTCATACACTGGCAAGGAACAACTAAGACTAGAGTCAGACGCAGGGATTTTAGATTTTTGAGACTTAAATTCAGATTTCTAGATGCCAGCAGCACTGAAATGAGAAGCTATATGAACATGGAAATCCATCACCTGTGATATTAACAGTGCAGAGTTCTCCTTGAAGTAAAGCACGAGGCACACTTAGAATATGCAAAGCTGTATTATTTACTCCAGAAAGATCCTGCTCTGAGTTGATGACACACTTTCCTTCCCCTCTCTACTTCTCATTTTCTGTCTGTATCAAGGCCCTCTGATCTTGGAAATTATTTACGTCTCCTCTGCAAACCATGACTATCTTTGTTTCTCTCTCGTGCCCGTTTTTTGCGCAGTGATTTTAGTGTATTTCATCCAGTTGACTTCAACCCTCTCCCACCACCACGCACAATCGATGATGGCACAAATAGCTGCTGCCTGTGTTGGCACCAGCCATAAGCCCATACAGCTGGTGTTTGCTGGCCTGGGATTTTCCGAGGGCTCCTGCGGCAGAGCAGGTTGCAGACCGATTGAGACATGTTTGGTGGTTCAGCCAGGTTTGCCACAAGGGGGGGTGAAGAACAGAAACCTTCTGTGGAAATTTACTGACTCTCTGAAGATCTCATGACTTCTTGCTAAATCTGAAAATTCCCAGTACAACAAGAATAATTGTTTCTGAACTGCCGGTACGGCCTTTCATCCTTTACCTGAATATTGCATGGTCAGTGGCATTTTTTTGTCAGTGATAGACAGCAGTCCATCATTTGCCGGAGGGGTGGAAGATAAGAAATTCATTAGTCAAGATACTAGTTTCTAGTACAAAGAACTTCCACACAGATGGTGAATTTAAAATATATATATATTCAACAAATTAGCATGTAGTGTGCCAACTCTTGTGAAATATGTGCACATTAGGAGTATGCGTGGGAGCAAATAAGGTTGTGATGAATCTTTCTGCGGCTTCTGTTTTCAAACAGTGATTTGCAAAGAAGTCTTTTTCTTGTCTTTTTTTTTTTTAAAAAAAAAAAAAGGTTAATATGTACGAAGCTCTTTAAATCATCTGAAGTGGATCATGGTTATGACTAAGAGATAAGGAGGGATTTTGTCTGTCTGACAAACTTCCCCTCTGTTTTTAGAGAAGGTTTGTATTTTCAGAAGTGGTAAAATACCACTGAGTGCAAAATGCAGGGTGTAGTGTAAATTGGAGTTCTGCCAGTTCATGGGTTGAGCAAAAACTGTTGAAATGCAAGATGCTTCAAGGCCCAGCTCTCTGTCCCGCACAAGAAAAACCTCCAGTGATGTCTCTAAGTAAAGCCCTCAGTCTTCAGCCTGCAAAAGATCAATGTAACACCTACTACAAAGTCAATAGGAATTTTGCCGTTAGGACAATTAATGTTCTTAGTCATCTTTATACTAGACCATATCATATACCCATCAGAAGTAATGGTGTTTATTTAAAGAAAATGAGGGAGGGAGAAAAGAAAAAGCCAGGAGAAACCAGAGAAAAATGCCCTGAGTCTGTGCTGTGTCTCCGGGCAGGGCACAGAGTGAATCTGAAATAATGTCATTTCTAAGCAAGCCATGGCTAGGAGTAGAAACTGCAACGATGATAAGAGACCACCAGTACAGTCAACTCAAGCACCATTAAAGGCGATGGCCAGCAGAGTCTGTAAAGCTCATTCAGTGCACAGCACAAAGCCCTGATAGTGCCAGTAATGTGTGTAGGCTGGTTTTCCTTCAATATTTTTTGTACGGCTTTGTAAAAAAACAAGGGACTGGCTTGTGCAGCTGTACCAAAGTCATGTAGACAGAGATCTTCCTACTTAGGATTGCTTTTAGGGCTGGGGATGAAGGGACAAGACAAGAAGCTGTGTATGTTCTGTATGGTGTTCTTTATAGCGGGGTTCATTTTCTAAGCCTTTACTGCAGCATTGCTGTGTTGAAAGACTAATTCAAATATTAACAAAACTGTAGCAATTTAGGGTAGGAATATATCTGCAGGTGGATAATTAGCTAACTGGATAATGATGGTCTCCTGTTATACGCGGCCAAAAAATTTGGTTTGGTACAGTGTTTAAGGTGAGATACAACGTATTGAGATTTGATATTTTGAAAATTCTCTGCATCTGTCCGGGAAAGGGTAAAGAAGATAATCCTAAAGACCCTAAGAAAATTTTTAAAAAACCTTAAGATCAGAAAAAGAAACCCACAGAGAAAAGCAGACGCATTGGGGCTGCGATCCTGCTGCCTTTATACATCATATAAAATGAATGCAGTTCATCGTGTCGAATTGTTCATGCTCAGGCCATATATGTTCAGTTCTTGACAAAGTAATCTCTTTACAAAGCTACATAATGCAGCAGAGTCAGCTAAGAACGAGTTATAAACAAAGCAGCCATTCAGCTGTCAAAGCAATTTTCAGCTATATTAAACCAGAATCGGATGGGATGGATTCTGCCGGGCCTTCTGCCGGCCGCTGTCCTGAGGTGCCGGTGCCACTACACGCGTGTGAATCGCGTGGCGAGAGGGAGCACACGGGAGGCCGCCCACCCGAACACATGTACACACACGTGTGTGGGATAATCGCCCGTCGCCTTCCCCAGCTCACGTTAGAAACTGCAAAACGCTTATTTAAATTGCATTTTCTGTCTGCGCTTGGGGATGTCACCAAGTTCTGTCCATTCCGATGACGTGTTTGGTTTCCATAGAAACCGGTGTACTTTGGGGAAGGAAAAGCAGAAGGAGACTGAGCAAAGCAGAAAAATCAGGCAGAATAAGAGAAGTGTGTGGTGTGAATAGATCATTTGGGTTGTGGGGCTTTTAACGAAGTGACTTACGCCTTAAGGTGGCAAGATGCTTTATTTATTTGTGGGTATGTCATTCCAGAATAATCCAAATCCATTCAAATGTACATCAATTAAATGAATGCAGCATCCTATTTCTTCATCTATACTATCCACCATCAGATAGATTGTGTCTGTACTGGAGGGGCAGGTTTCCAGCGCGCTTTCTGGTGACACATGACTCTGCTGTTCACTGTGTCTCTGGTGTCATTAGCAGGTGTTTCCTATCTGCATCCCCAAACCCTGGGAAACAACAGATTTTAACTAAGGTTCAATGAAATACCTGTCAAGTCTCCCATAAAAAAAGCTGTGTATGATCTGTACCTCCCAAGGGGTAGGTGGGGCAGGGAGAGGCATGCTGGAGCTATTCTATGATTTTTTTTCTTCTTAAAACAGCAAACTTGCCATTGAATCATTTAATCGCTAATTAAAAATCCTGGGTAAAACAAGCTGTCTAGAGCTTTCTGGCAAACATCCCACTGACTTCAATAGGGCCAGGATTTTACCCTTTCCTTGACTGTAGAGTTTGTTGTCACTTCTTATTCTTTAGCTATTCTATGTGGTTTATGCCAGATTATTTTTTTTTTTAGATGCACATTTCCTTTTCCTTTTCTCAAATAATATCTCACTTCAGCTCCAGCATATAGGGTCTAAACATGATGGATCCCAAGAGGTAGTCCATGATCAGGGTAGCTGTGTTTCACCCACATCCTCTTCTGCGGTGACCTAGGAGAGAACAAGGAGTAGGTGTGAGGGCAGTGGGAATTTCAGCAGCTAAAGGCCACCTCGAGCATCTCTGTGCAGGCATAAACTCTACTTGCGAGTCCTTGTTGCCAGAGCTACGCGGTGCTTACAGGGTTCCCTCAGCTGGTATCTGACCAGCTGGAAGAAGGGTGGATCACTGTACTCTAGAGCATCCGCTGTTTCACCAGGGCTGAATGCCAGGAGGAAAACCAGAATCCTGTATGTGTAAATGCTGTTGGTAGCAGAGCAGTATTCCTGTTCTGTGTATGCATATTCTTTGGTGCATGCTTCTCTTGTCTTCCCTTTTGTGTTTACCAGTTGTATCCTCTGTAATTTTGCTTTCAGAGTCTGCCTTAGAAGAGACCTATGCCATTTTTGCCTGGAGCTGAAGAACTCTAAGATGCACCCCTGCTGGCTGCTTGCTTGAAGGTAGGGATGTGCCAACAAACCCTGCTTCCCAGGGGCTTTTTGGCAGAGCGTGCTTGACTTTTTGCTGTATTCTTCATGAGAAGCTACTCTTGGTCACACATGGCCTATGTATGAGGAACCCGAGCCAACAAAAATTGCCAGGACCTACTACATTCTTTAGAGCTTAGGGCACCAAAGTACAAATCGACAGCAAGCACCCTGATCCCTTACCAACACATTGGGTGGCAAACCCCACAGCAGTTGCCTGTAGTGTTGACGTGATTCAAGCCCATAGTGTTTAATTCATCTTTGTGTACCCAAAGCCGTGATATCTCACAGTACTGACAGTTAAGAGTCTCATTTTCTGGTTCATCAACAATTATAAAAATAAAAAGAAACTGTGTGAAGGGGGAGATACAGTTTTGTTGAGCAGCTCTAATCTTAGTTGTTTTCTTTGGCTTTGAACTTTGAATTTTACAAGTTATATGTTAAATGCTCTGCTTCACTTCTTTGTATCCAGACAAAAAGAAGCAGTTTGTAAAAAATGTGCTTTGTGGATAATGTAGAATTTTCTTCTGCTGGGGAATCCATCAGTGAGGATGTTTACTATATATTTATGAGATCCCTTGCAGATCTTTAGACTAGGCTCTCAGATGTTCATTCTCTTGGACTTTTTATTGCTAACATTTATTCTTCTTTTAATGGTGAGCTCTCAGAACAACGCAGAGAGCTCAGTTCAAACTCCAGGCAAATCTTACATCACTCTTGGCTTGCAGCTGGGCTCCACACAGGACTCAGCAAGATTTCATTTAGCCTTTTCTATAGCGTTGGTTACAGTTCTCTAGGGGGGCAGGGAAAATTACTTTGGGCTTAAATGTTCTGTATTAGTTAATCTGTGATTTGCTTGTTTCAGAGGCTGGATAGTATCTTTGATACTATGTCATTCTGTAAAGCAACACTGAGTGCAAGAGAGAGTTGACAGAGGATCTCTCATGCTACCACTGATTCATTGCATGTACTTCTGCAAGGTGATGAAATACCTTGGTCACGTCAAAACTGCATTTCTAGATAGTAGCTAGTATCTAAATAATAGATATTACGTGACAAGTTTGAAGGCCAGAAGTTAATGTTCAGGATGATGTCTGTACTCAAAACAGTTATCTTTTGGAAGCCAGTGTAACTTCACGTGTGAGTAAGGAGAATTTGCATGACTATAAGCTCAAGGATGGGCTCTTATTCAAGTACAAGGACGAAAGAGAAAGGCTAAAAAAACGTTTTTAAAAAAGTCTTTACAATCCAGGTGTACTGTTTATCGTCCTGTACCAAAACGAAATTTGTGATGTACTTTGACTTGAGAATTTCTAGAGTCATTGATGTAGTGCTGGCTTTTATCCTCTCTCATCTCACTGTTTCTTGAATTCCCTTCCCAGGCTTTGGAATTTTTATCCTAATTTTCCTTCTTTGCTTTTAATGAGATAACAAAATGAGTGTGTTGACCTCAGAGTCTTCTCCCACACTAAAGGATTTCAAATTGCTAGGTGAGAGTCAGCAGGAGATTATGACACTCCGTCTCATTTCCTTAGAAATGTTATAGCTGAAGTATTTATAATAATAACGCTTTGTTGCTGAATGCCAAGACTCTGAAAAAGGTAACTGAACCAGCAAGTTCTGGAAATACTTCCTAGATAGAAACTCAGGAGGGAGAAGAGGAGCAGGGGAACACCAGCAATGTGGTCATATAACTGAGCTTGTAATTTTCAGCAAAGGAATTTCCATGTCAAGTTTAGTGTTTTTTCTTTTGGCAAATTGCTTGTGTAGAAACTGATTTTTTTCAGTCTCTGTGCTGTTCCAAATTTTAAGCTTTTGGTTTTTTTGATGTGGTTATTTTTTTGACATCACTTAGTGGTGATGAGTCCACGTTCGAGTGGCGTGATTGGTCAGCTCAGTCACGCTTAATGACTTAAGCCTTATAAACTGCATTTGACTCAGAAAAGTATCATTTGGTTGTTGGAAGGAGAGTCTGCCACATTACGCAGTCAGTGAAATTTCCTTCTAATCAAAGAGTTTTGCCGTGGTAGGAGTCAAAAAGACTCAAATGGTGCACGATGCCCTGCTTGTTTGCTTTCCAGGGTTGAATCTTGCACGGAGCATGTCTTGAGAATGACAGACATGAGTGAATGTTTAGTCACGCGGCTATTCTCAAAAGTAACTAAAATTGAATGCAAGGGAAGATCCATCTGATAATGATCCAACATATTCACAAATATTTTCTCACTATTTCTTTACCACTTGTCAATTGTCCCCCTTTTTTCTTCTATTCCCTTTTATTTCTTCTTAGATTTGTGTTTCAGTGATGCCTGTTTTGTTTCCAGAACTAACCTTTGAATTTATAGGTTTGGTTTTGAATATTGATGAATGTATGTGTATAAATGTAGATATCTAAAGTGGTTGCTTTTTTAATGGAGATTGATTTCTTTTACTAAGCAAGAGAGTAGACCTGGATACAGAAGTTGCAGGCATGTTTGTGATCAGTCAATCTGTGCAGTTGTACCAAGCAACCTTGTAATATAATTCATGCTGTGATGCACCTCTTGAGGCTTGGCCTGAGTTCTTACTGGATGATGATTTCTTTACATTATGATGTGACATGTTTTGCTTCTCCTAAGAGAATTTGGGGTATATTCATTGATTGGTTTTGTTAAATTGCTCTTGTTTTCAATAAGATATTTATCACTGGGTAGCTCCTTCAAAAACCTGGTGCCATCTCCAAGGACATTACCTCTGTAGTATCTGGCAGCTAGATTAAAAGCAGGTTACAGTACAGCTTGTTTTGTATGAACATTTGTAAGTCAGCTGTTGAGAGAAGTTCCCCTGAACATAGAAAACCTGTGAGTTACGCGTGTTTCCTCAGGAGGTGTTTTTGTTAAAGAATTGACGAAGACAATACAAAAATTAATCTTGGTTATAACATAATCCTGATACAAAATGCAACATTTCTTGTTGGTAAATGAAGTGTTAGGCATCAGCAAGTGTTTACCTTTACATTGTTTTTAAACTTCTGTTTGTGAATGTTTCCTAGATGGCCAGACTATTCCTAACTATCACAGACTATCATGGAGCAGAAATTCAGACACATTCCATTTCAAAGGATGCTACCTGATCAATACAGTTACATTGGGGTTTTATTGGATGTCCAGAGCATGTCTTTCATTGTCTTTACACCTCAATTTTTTTCTGTGTTATTTCAGAGCTTTCCAATTTTCTATTATATCAGCAGTTGCATGAGCTACTTTCCCTTGTGCTCCTGCTTTGATATATGCCTATCCATCCGTGGTTTGAAGAGAGGTTTTTCTCTGTGCACAAGAAAAAGAGACAGAAATTACTGTTGGTTAACTAGTTACACTGTGATACTCTCTATCTTAGCTCCAATCACTACGTAAATGCAAATAATATTTATATGTCATACCACTTTGTAACTGTATACGCTTGTTACTTCCACTTTTCCTGTTCCTGGTGCTTGAGCAAGAAGAAATCACAAAACACCGAGAGAATGTTGGTGTATGTGAAAAAACTTGCACAGACCTTGATTCCAGGAAGAACATACAGATATGCTGATAAATAGCTCCTTATCTAAGAAATCCTTGAGAGTGTTTCTTAAAATGAGAATGCTTCTCTGAAACTGAGCATTTGGTTTCTGGGTTGTTTTGGGGTTGTTGGTTTTTTTTAATATTTCAACACCCTGCTGATAGTGTTGTGAAATCCTTGCTGGGCTTTAGCCAACTAACTGAATAAACTTTTACTTGCTTAACGATTTTATAACTCTTCTATGTGAGATAAACTTGCCATTTGTTCATTTAACTTCTCTCCTGCATTTTGTGTATGAATACTATCTAATCTCATGGAGACTCCAAGTCTTTGAGACTTAAGTTCTTGCGAAGTTATCAAATAGAGCAAGCAGAACATGTTTGGACAATTAACAAAGTTCTCATAATGTTTTTCACTTATATTTTTAGTATTATTGAAGATAATTACTATTATTGAATACATTGATTTTCTTATATTCTGTGATGTAATTTTCCACTTTCATATTTACATTTATTCCACTTAATTTCATTGTTCAGTGTGTGACAGACTTCAGAGAAGAACTGAGATCTTCCAAACCTGCATCCCATAAGCTATCTGCAAAGTAGACTTTCCAATGGCCAACCAGCCCCTAAAATTCAACTGAAAGGTTACGATCAGTATGATAATGTCACTGAAGACATCAAATTACTGAGTAGGATTTCTTTAATTACAAAAGGATTGAATAGGAACAAAAAATATTCTTTACACACTGCAGACTTTCACACTCTGTGATTGTTGGTACTATATTTCATGTTTTCAAGCATTCGAGTAATGGATACAAAATTGGAAGCAGGAGGAAAGGTAGAGAAATCATACCTGAAGGCAGTGAGAGAATGGGAGAATTCTCATTCAGCACTGGTGAAATAAATTTCTGTCCACAGGGCATAGGCATTGAGAGGAAAATAACTTATATGAAACCAAGGGCTGTAACAGCCTAATTTTGTTCTCTGGACCCAGGTAAATTTCATCCTAACACAATAAATAAATACGTAATATAAAGTGAAATGCTATTTCCTGATTCATGATCTTGTTAGACTCCAAATAAACATATATCATGCTGGAATTGTAGTAATACAGGCTCAGTACATATAGAGGGAATTGCATCCAGCTACTAAATATGAGGAAAGTGTACCAAAAGGGAATGATTTAGAGGAGAATTCATTCTCCTCTAGAGTCAGTGATGATTCTGCTCTGTTTTCCCCAGAAGATGGTCCTTCTCATGTATGGACATTTTTACATGTTTTCTTTCTCAAGCCAAAAAAAAATAAATCCTAATCCTACTGATATATAAAGAAATTTCAGGTATTTAGCTATATACTATCACTATACTATAAGCTGAAAAGCAACTTTAAAACATAGAAAGTTCAGCGAAATAATTTAATATAAAATTACTATATAATAATATGTAATAATACTAGCTAGATATGTGCTTGTAATAATATAAAACTTTTTTCTTTGCGCTCTGTCATCTGAAAATGTTTCTTCAGGCTCAGAAACTATTTGGTGCCTGTATATATCAAATGTTATTACTTCTCCCATTCCTATAATAACATCAACAAATTATTTCATTATGACTACAATTATCATTGCTGTTCTTAAGAAAATCACTTGCTGTAAGACCTGCAATGTGACTGGCAGTTTTCAGACACTTCAGTGCTTTTACTTTGTTCTGCAGAGTTCATAATCAAGGACAGAGGTCGGGGAAGAAAATACCGATAAGCAGTTTATGGAAAATGTGTCTGTAAATCAGGAAGCTTCCTTGTAGCAATAGAAGTGTGCTCTTAGGTGGGTTTATATGAAGGGACTTAGTAGCTGAGCACTGGGTGGATGGACAAGGCTTAGGGTTGGGACCGTGGCGCAATGGCCTGGAGCACGTTTGGAGCATGGTGCCATGAAACAGGGCTTGGAGCAGGCAGCTGGAACCTTCTCATGGCGATAGCGAGGGCATGGAGGAGCGCCAGAGATTTGAAGGCTAAAATTTTCTCCGTGCAGGATGGGAGATTGGTTGAGGAAGTCAGAACCTTAGTAGGAGAAGTTCATGAGCCTTTGTGGGTAGGGATATGCTCTGAGATGACAGCAGTGGAGCAACCGTGGTAAATCCATCTGGCTATATGGATTTCAGCACCACCCGGCTGAGAATTTGGCTAGCAGCTTACAAATCCCCAATGCTTCACACACTGGCGTACAAAACAACCGTTCTTTCAGGCTGTTGTGTAATCGTGAGTCATTAGCCTCTGCTTGAGGGTGATCTAGGTACCTTGTCAAGGAACTGGAACAGAACTGTGCATCTCAGGTGACTTAGTTACACAACATGGAAAACAAATTCCCTTCTCCAGCATTTCATGGGCAGTCCCTTGCACATCCCTAGGGAGATGTTTGGTGCCATGACCTGAGTTTCTCCGCACAGAAAGGCCAGATCTGTAAAGCTGCTCCTTAGCCAGCCTTAAATCCCATTCAAGTTCTCAAAATAGATTCAGGAGGATTGTGCTGAAAGGGCGATTTTCACCCTTCATGGCTGAATCACCATAACATCTGTGTTGAGTTACGCTACAGCTCAAATACTGAGGGAGGAGGATGAAGATAAGAAATAAACGGCCAGTACCTCTTTAAGAATCCACAAGAGCAAAGTAATAAAAAAGAAATACAATAACTCAGATAATAAAAACATTATCTTATAGATTTCATACAAACTTTGCCTTAGGGAGGCCACCTGGCTTGTGTTTTACTGACACAGCTGTTCAGACTTTTTTTCCCTTTGCTACATAAAAAAATAGAGGAATCTGAACAGCTGTTTGGGTTAATTTTTTTAATGCCTTCAGTAAGTAAAAATAAAGGCAAATGACATGAATAAGCAATGTGAAACTGCTTCCAAAGATGTTTTAAAAACTTTCCAGAATAATTCCTGTTCGTCATCCACAGCAAATAAAGGGCTGTTGTCTGCGGAAGGAGCTGAGCCAGAAGGGCAAGTGGGGCATTTCCACTGACCAGGTGTAGCATTAGCTGTCCAGCATCTCTTCTCTTCACCAAGGAAAGACTCATTTAGATCAGGGCAAATTGGCAAACACAGTTATATTGGAATCAGTCCACAGTAACCCCATTGACTTCACTGAAGTCACTTAAAATTTCCATAATTGAAACTGAAAAATAAAAACCCAAACTAATTTTGCTTATAAACCCTTCATAATCAGTTCCGTTGCCTTCCAGGGAGCTACTCCTAAAGCAGAAGGGAGAAAGGGAACAGAGCTTGTAAGCATGTCTGGATAGACATCATTTTCCAATGAAAAATGTCATTTTTTTGCTATTTTCAAAATCACAGTGTTGCCGGGGGTGGAGGAGTCTGTGCTGATTAGTGCTGCCCCTCCCGACACACAGCACACTAATAACATCCCAGAAGGCTAAAAAAGACTCTGGTTTAACTGGGTGATGGAATGAAACAAGTGGGAGTCGTTTTGCTTTTTGTTGCCCAGTGTTTCACACACCTCTAGCGGCAAACCCTCTTCGTTGCCAAGACAACCCTGAAGAAATACGAAATCCAGAACAATACCCTGTGCACGAGAAGCCTCGTATTCTTTAGTGCATGCGTTCATTTTGAATGTCAGGAGAAACACTGTCCTCCACATCAACCCAGGTAAGTCCAGGTAAAGTTATAAGTGATGGCTGTAAGATTATAATGACTTGCATTTATAGATTGTCTTTTGTCCTGATGGTTGCCAAAGCTTGAGGGCCGGCACTGAGAGCCTGAGCAATGTTTTTCCTGCAGTGCAGCATTACCTAAAGCTGGCTGGACAGTACCAGGAGGATTCCTGAGGGCTGCTGTGAGAGTAAGTCAGGGCTGGGATGCTGCCTACTCTCCCCAGCCTGTGCTGCATGTGAAGGTGTCTGCAGCGAGCAGGGAGTGCCAGGCTGCAACGATCTGCCTTTACAGTGGCTTGTAAAGATTTCTCGGGCAACTGAATGCAAGGTAGCGCAGCCATAAAGGTCTTTTCACTCAGTGATTGGGGTGAACTGAACTGTGCTTGGTCTTCAGGTCAAAGGAAATATACATGTGCCTTAAGCCTCTTTACTTAAGGTCTGGGCTCAATGCAGGATAGTAGAAGGTCCGGAACTTTGGGTTTGTTAATGCTTATTTATTTAACCCCAATGAATGTACCTTGGACAAAGGTCCAAGAGGTCAGAATAAACAACTTGAGAGACTCCTAGGGCATCTTCTTGCAGGCACTAGCCTCAGGAACTTTTCTGCTTCTTAGAGAAAGACTATGCGCAATTTGCACATACAATAGAAGCTTCGCATGTCCAAATTTTCTCTAGATCAACTTTAAGCTTCCCATTTTATTCCCAGTGGCAGATAGTAAGTAATAATGTTTTTCTAGGAAGAATGCTAGGAATACTCTTATTACTACACAGAGTTGTTATTGACTGCCTCATTAGGAATGGTGACACCCTTAGGAAGTAATCCAAGATCTCGATTTGGTTAAAGCTCTTTGGTAAGCAGGGGACACTGGGTTCTGCATAGCGGTGCATCCATTTTACAGTGCACCCAGTGTGAAGACAAATCCATTTTAGCCTGCCTTAAATCATAGCAGCATCCCAAAAGTAATCAGGAGAAACGCCATCATCTTTTGCATCCTTTCATTCTTTGGCTCCCCACTCCCTGGGTTCTGTCCTGTATCAGCTGCCTGTCTGGATGCTCCCAGCAGGAAATTTGGCAGCATTATGGGTGTATCCTGGTGAACTTTACGTGGGCAGGGATCCCTGGGGAATTGTAGCCTATTCTCTTCTGCTGCACCCCTAGAACCGCATCACCTTCCTCTTTTGCAGTTTTGTGCTGGGGTCTAACAACTCCGGGACTTTTGGCTCTAAAAGGTAAGTAGCAGGTAGTTTGATGTAGCAGGAGCACCAAACCAGAACAAACCAGTTGGTGCTGAGGACTCCATGTCTATACTGTTGACACTTGGGGTTTAGCACTAGCTTAGTCCTGTAGACTGAGCTCTGAAGCTGTGCCTTGGTATGAATCGAAGCACAATCAGTCAGGGATTCACTTCTGAAGCACACACCTGATCCAGACTAAGCTACAGATGTAGATTAGCGTTTTAGGAGCAGAGGATCAAACTAGCCAGTACTGAAAAGCAACTGTGGGGTGTTTGAGCATCGTGATGAGGCACTCTGAAGCAGAGCTGGTTCTGCTTTGATCGTTCCGTTAGGACATCCAGAGCTTCAGCTTCTGTTGACAATCTCTCCCTGGCTCTGGGAGAAGGATCCTTGTGAATGAGATGTGGGGCTGTATGACAAGCAGCAACTCTGGAAGCAACAGTTCTGCTCTGTGCCTCATTTGTCTCCCTCAAGAACAAACTCTACAGCACACTGAGAACCATCACACCTTCATGCTATGAAGGACACATCCTGTTAGAGCTTTGGGTGAGGTATCTCTGAGCTCAGGCCACTCTTTGCTCCTGTTTTAGCACCTTAGAAACAAATCGAAAACTCCTCGCTGCTCAGGAACAAAGGAGGTATGTGAAAGAACTGCAATTTCATAAACTGTGGAGTGGGAGTTGAAGCTTTTATAGAACATCCCGTTCCAAAAGGAAACAAATGACAGTCTGACGCTGCCGGGTAGTAGTGACGTACACGAGTGCAGCGTGAGTCAGTCTGTGTGAGATTCAGATACAGACCTAGAGGGAAAACATTTGTGGCAGCAGGACTGATCACATGCTCATAGATGGAATTACCTCAGCTCATTTTTCATGCGGGTGTTAATATATTTGCTGCACTTCTTGAGCAAAAAGGCAAATAGCAGCATGGAGGAAAAAGTCGCATGTAGGAGCTGTTCTATCTGTCTCTTCTTGCAGCCTCCTGCTTCCCACCCACACTCCTGCACAGCCAGTGATAATGTATCATGAGCCTTTTGGTATATCACTGTTTCGTTCAGTAAAATGGAATGTGCTGCTGCTGTTGTTATTATTTGTGTCATTTGGAATCCCAAAGCATGTCCTGTTCCAAAGGCATAGGTCCATGAATGGGACAATTAAGTGAATTATTAGGAAAATATTTTGTTTATCACTGAAGTAGTGTCTTGCTTTAATAGTTTACAGCTCAGTTGAATGCTTGTATTCATTTAAAAATAAAAACTGAAGCCTAAGGATCCTTTTAAGGCCCTAAAGGAATCTGTAGAACTCATTCTCTGGTGTGTGCAGGGTATGTAATGATGTATAAATTGTGAAATGAATTGGCTGTTTACTGGGAAGTTATGGTGATCTCGTGGATAATGTCAGTCTGAGATAAGAAACCCTGGCCGTGGTTTAAGGACAAGGAAGCTTCAGTAGTAATGCTGCCTCGGGGTGTTCCCATCCCGGGCATTTTTCCCACCATTTTACTCCAGCTCAGCCCTGGTTGTGCCCAAATAACTTTTCCTGTGACTCTGCAGTGAGTTGCATCAGGAACTGATGGGGGTTAAAAACAACGAACAAAGCGCCCTGTAAAAATAGTAAGGATTTTATGTTCCTCTTTTTTGTTTGTTTTGGTTTTTGCTTTTGCAATTTATTTCAGCTAGATCAGTTCCCTGATCAGCATGGCCCCCGGGAACAACTGCACCGGCCGGCTGAAAGGCCCGAGTGTTGTGTGGCAGGCGGGAAATGCTGGCAGGGGCTGATGGTGGGAACTCCGTAACAGCGTTGCCACCAAAATCTGCAAATCAGTAAACCGTAGCCGGTAAAACATTGCTTCATTCAGCAGCAAAACAGAACAGCTGCTGTGCCTCCAGAAGGAAAAAAAAAAAAAAAAGGGGGGGGGAAAGTGGGGGGATGTGTTATTTGGCTACAGAGTGTGTAGCCAGGGTTGGAGGACAAACTGGGGGAAGGATTTGGGATCAGGGCACTGAAGTCTCATGGGCAAAAAAGGCCTCAGAAAGCAATAGCAGCCATCAGGTGTTTCCCATCTCTTGTGCTAGAATCTCATAAGCGTAGCTGACCTTTTCATGGAAGTTCAGTCAAATCTAAAACAGAACTGCAGGTTGGAGCTGTAGTCTAACCCTCAGACAGGAACTAAATAGCGAGCACAGATCAGTGATTCAGAGCAAAAGCAGAACTCTCCTTGCACTGGAATGGAGAAGTTTGCTCTGTGTGTCTCTGTGTAATTGCCTTATTGACATTTTAAAACAATGTTAGACTGGGGGAGCTCACCCAGCACCCTTTCCCACTAGACATGGTGTAACTTAAACCAAGTCCATAGGTGAGCAAACCACTCCGGCATGGCTCTAATCTCCAGCAATGTTAGCAGAAGCAAACGGGTAGAAAAATGCTTCATTACGCATTTTGGTTATAGCACAGGCCTGGCAAACTGGGCTGGCTGGTCCTGCCACAGAGGGAAGGGGACTGGCTTGAAGCACGTGGGGTGCCTATCTCCCTGAAACGGCAAGCCCAGGGCTGGAGCAGTCTTCCCAGGTCATCATTATCTGCTTCATCCTTTCGTCTCCCCTCCTCTGCCCTGGCATGGGCACCCTCCCGTCTTATCACTGGGGTGGCAACATTTTGTTTGCACAGCTGAGCACTCTTGAGCTGACTCCGCATCCATCAAGGTCATAAAGTCATTCAATCCCTTGACCGAAATACCTGTAGTAGCCTCTTGTCAGAGCTAAGGACTGCACTGCTGCTGGGTTAGCTTGCAAGCAACACCGGAGGGATAACTTTCCCGCGGTACTACAAAGCAGCTTTCCTGGAAAAGGGAATGGTTTGCCAGTATTGCAGAGTGGTAATTTTATGCCCATAAAGAGATCTTATTGTAGTCTTAAAGCAGTCTTGAGAACCAGCCGCACCCTCTCTGTCCTAGTCTCAGATGAAGTGCCAACACGGTCAAATCATGAGGTGTTTGCAGCATGTGCCAGTGTCCCAGGGTGGCTGGCACAGGTAGCGACAGCTGGCAAGCCTTTAGCATGCGCCACCACTCCGGGGATGCCGGGAGAGGGGTTGCCTGCTACTAGGTGTGAAAGCAGGGCTGCTCCTCCTCCTCCTCCTCCTGGCCGGCTGGCATCCCCCGCAACAGATCGCTGGCTGTAGCCATGTGCTGTGCCGAGCCACGCTCTCTGCTCCTCACTCTCCCCGACAAACAGTCCCGGCTGTTATACTCAGCACAAAGCTCCAAACAAACGCCGAGGGGCAGCCAGCGTGCTCGGCCCCACCGAGGGCCGCGGAGGGGCTGATGTCGCTGGCCCACAGCCCGCAGGCATGACTCATGTGGGGGAACAGAGAGCTCTTCATGGGCCGCAGGAAAACACGAGCATGTGGGAGGCAGCGCGGGAGGGCGTCGCTCCAGGAGGGAATGAGACAAAGGTGCTGGAATGACCCTGGGAGCTTGGGGTGCGGGCCACACCTCGGCCCCCAGCACTGAGGGTTGGAAGGAGGTCGCCTCCTATTTGGCTTTCTTCCCTTGGGTTGTTCTGAACAATTCTGCCCGTGTTTTAAGAAAAGATCAGGGTGGGGGAGAATGGTTTTATGTTAGAGGAATTCCCTGTGACTTGAGCTGCCTGAATTAGTCAGGAGCCAGGGAGATGGAGCAGAGGAGGATGGTACGTGTCCAAAAAAAATACATAGGCAGGGAGCTCAGGCTCCCTCAACAGCATGAACAGTCGTGGCCAAGGCATGTCCTGACATTAAGGAACCTCTGTAGGGGTGTCTTGCTGCCCCTAATCTGTAGTCAGCTGTTCTGCATCAGCAAACAGTGTTGCAGGGCTGATGGAGGTGCACAGCACCAGGGCCATGTTTTTAGCAAGGTCAAGGTGGAGCAAATTACATGAATAAGCACATATACGATCAAATCTACTGTTGCCAGAGAAGGGAGGCATCTCCTGTTGCCTGCCAGAGTGGCTAAAACAGAGGGGAAGGGAGGATGCTCACGGTCTGTGTGCAGAGATGATGCTGCTGCCTCTTGGGGAAGGGGCTTGTGCTTCTCTGTCTATAAAGTCAAATTCCTCAGAGTGATGGCACTTGTGATCATGCTGACATGAACAGTGGTTTCTGAGCATTTCCGAAAGTCTTTGAGATTGCCTGAAGAAAAGCATCAAGTACTGATGATGATAGAGCGTATTATGTCTAATTATATGAACCCTGGAATCGGCTATTTCCCCTTTCTTCCGTCATTCTGATATAATTGGAAGCAGGAAGACATTCACAAAAGAAATATTGTTTCTGTGAGTTACCCAATGCAACCCATTTTTGCAGATTTTCGTTGAAGGTTCAGCACCAGCAAATTGAAATAATCTTACAGACTTAGAGAGTCTAAACTGGCCACTGCATCTGATTTTACTAAATGGTTCTTTTGTGTCTGCAAGGAATCAAGTGAAACCTCCAGATTTAAATATCATTGAACTGTAGGACTTTGGAAATCCACATTCAGCTGTACATCAGCTTCGGAGCCTGAAGTTAAGATTTGTTATTGTGAGTGCACATGCTGGGAATCAGAATGAATAGCAAACATGCCAATTCAGTATTTAACTACGAGTCACATGGAATCAAAATAGACAGCTAGTTCCATTAATGGAGAGGCAGACAGAAGCACTGAGTGTGAGTTCCTATAGACGCGAGGTCACACTTGAATAAGTTGATATGGTTGTCAGGACTTTATGAAAATGCTCACAAACTGCAAAGTTTCATGAATTTTCTCATGACCAGAGATTCACACCGTGTTTACTATTTGCTATTCACTACTATCACTTTTCACTAATAGAGTCAGGCAAACAATGTCAGGTGACTGGTACGATCGATCCAACATATCTAATGAATAGCCAGGGCTGAATAGTCGGAGCAGAGGGATGGTGAATGCCTTCGAGTTAGAAAGTGATGGGCCATGATTTTTTGTGGGTAACAAATAAAGTTGGAAAAATATCAGCTTTAGTTTTCAAATGACTTGCTAACTAAGATAGGGACGTGTGCTAAATTTGCAATTAATATTATTTTAAAGAATAGATCAAACAGCTCAAGCAGATTTCCTCTAACTGACAAGTTCCATTAAACAAGAAAGCTCATTCTTGGTAGGAGATTTTAATATAACATTGAGAACAGAGAACAAAACAATGAATGGAAACATATCAGCAGTCAATTTCCTGAGTATTCAAGCCTGCATTATACTTTGTTCTTTGCTACAGCCACGGCTCTGTAATTATCAAGCGTATTCATAGGACTTTTTCCTCTTGACACTCAGCATGAGTGTGGCTGGAAAGAGATTAAGCTTTTGTGGCAGCCATTTGGGTTTGTCTAACTAAAAACAACCTGTAAGGCTGTGGGGGAACTGTATGTCTCGGGGGATTTGCGATGGTCTGCAGAACCTGTGGGGCCGAGGGTCAGAAGCGTGTGTTGGTAGCGGGCAGGACTTGTGGCTCTGTCACGCCGCCTTGGCACCGGGGCGGTTGCTACTCGCTGGCAGAGCTGGCGCAGTCCTGAAGCAATGACTGATGATGGGCCAGATGCTTGAAGTTGTTGTGTGGCTAAGACATGCTTGTTGGACCACGAATGGGGAATCGCTGGGTAAGCCGTTGCTCGTTGTTTTTTCCTCAGAAAAGGAGCTTGGTTCCTCCAGACCTTCATCTAGTCTTTCCCATAGACACTATAGCTGCTTCTCAACCAATAGTTCAAGCTGACTCCTAGGTCACACCAGGCCAGGTTATCCCCCATCCCTTCTACTAGTGGAGCCTCATTTGGCTATTAACTGTTGTCTCCGTGCTTCTTGTGCACCTCATGCCTGGGAATCCACCGTGGAGCTGGAAGTGACCTTTCTAGTAACTGATCTCTGGGAAGCTTTCTGTACAGCTTTGCCTCTCTTTGCAGGGCACGTGGAGAGGGTGAGGAGTGAGGAGCAGGGCCTGGGGGCTGCTGGGGATGGCGGTGAGGAAGGGACAGGGGTGGGCACGTGGCAAGTGGACTGCAGGGAGGTGAGCCAGGCGGAGGTGTTTGCTGCAGAGCTGGGAGGTGGTAGCACCTTCAGCCTGAGGATTTCCAAGAGGTTCATGTTAACACTCGATGTAAAGAGAGCCTTGATTTCATGTGCAGTAACCTGACATTTCCTTTTTGTAGCTGGACAAAGCTGAGTCTATGCACACATCCACTGTCCAGGCAGGGAGCATCACATCTCTTTGCCATTTGGTGGAACTGTGGGTGGAATATTCAGCTCCTCAGCTTGCAGCCCCGCTTCATTCCTCGGATTTGAGCATGCACCCTGTCTTTTTACACAGTTCTCTGTTTCTGTATAAACAACCATTTTAGCCAAAGATGGAAAACCAAAATCCTGTTTACTTAGGCTCCTTTGCAGTCCCGTAGAGCAGGAGCATTAGTGTTGGTGTTCTGGCTCCACTCCAAATCAGGTAATTACTGTGCATTCTGCCCTGCTTACACACCCCCCGTAGTTTCAATTAGAGCAATTGTTTTCATTTTTCTTTCCTGCCCTGTCAAGTATTAATACAGTTGCTGTTAAGCTGCTCGTGTGGTCCCTTGCTTAGGTGTTGTGTTTCCATGGTAAAGGCAGACATCCTCGTATGTACCTGGACCAATTCCTTATTGGCACAAACTGATGTAATTCCATAATGGAGCTGCGTTGATTTGCACCAGGTGAAGGTATGGCCTTCCTTCACAGAGTGCCATGTTCCTCTCTCTAATTAAAGGCTCTGTATGAATGCTCATGATCTATTTATTTTTCTACTCTTTCTCCAGCTAGGTTGCAAATAACCTGAGGTTCAAGTAGTCACTTACACTTTTGGTCACAGTGCTGGTATATAGAGAATACAGCATGCAGCTCTTTAATGTGCTTTCTCCCAGCTACTTAGAAGTGGCTCTATAGGGATATCTGAGCTCTTGGCTGTAGTCAGGTAGATAGAGTTCATAATGTGTGACGTTCTATGTTATGAATTGCTGGAAAATGTGTTCTTTGGATACAAATATCTACACATTTATCAGGAGAATTAAGAATGTGGAAGGATGCCTGAAAGCTACACAGCAACAGGAGATTACATACTTGCAGCTTAAGCCACCTGGCATATTGAACATTAATGTTCACAGCTGAGGGCCACAGCACTTACTATGCTCTTGATCTGATTAAGAGAGCCTTCCTTTCATCTGGTAAAAAACTTGGCTTGCAATGGCATGTGTTTGGGCTGGAGGGCTGTGGGACACACAGTGGGGTGAGGTCTGCTGTCCGATTCTCTAGTCTATCCTGTGGCCCATCAGATGGTTCTCACCCTTGATGGATGGGTGTTTGGGTGCATGGACACTTGAGCGTACCGTGCATGGCTCAGCCACTCAAGGCCATGGTAGCTGGCATCGCGGAGACCTTTCTAGTGACCTCCCACTAGAATAAGGCCCACGTGCTGAGGTACAAGTGTCTGTGATTTTCTGCATAATCAGGCGTTGCCTTTCCCAGCACTCATGTTGGACAGTTTTCTAAAAGGCAGAAAATGCATTCGTGGCTCAGTACTCAGCAATGAAAGAAGCAGGGAGCAGATTCTCTGCAAACATCTGGTTGACTCGCATAGGAGGCAGTGGAGTTGCCCATGCATATGCCTCTGGCACTATATAAGATACTGTGATATACTACAGTGCCTCTGTGTGTCCTACACGAGCTCTGTCCTTAAAAAAGGATGTGGGTCTCCTGTAGGTCTTGGATTTTACCTGCCAGGCCCATGCAGGTGCCTTAAGTGGTCACAAACTTTAAAAATAACTCTAGATGCCTATATCCAGACATCTCAAATCCACCAGCTGGTGAAAAGATTCAGCTGAACAAATACCAGTACAATTTGTCTTTAAAATGAGATGTCGGAAAGTAAAAGATCCTTCGTAAAATTAGTAGCATTTTCATTCCAGTTTAAAGCTAAGGCTGTACCATCAGCACCTTCACTCGGCAGCTGAGCCGTCTCCTGATTTGGGGAAACCTGAGAATGGGATGAATGGATACCTGCAGCTGCCAGGTGTGTGTCAGCAGCTCTCATAGGTGACATTGTGCTCGAGGAAGCACGGAGGCAGGTCTGTATGAAAGTGCTGGTTTTAAATTGCAGAAGCTGTTCCCTTAGGGTGATACAAGCTGCAGTAATCCTGAAGCCATTCCTGGTAGCTCTCTTGTATTAAGATGTCCAGACATCTGGTCCAGCCTGGCATGGTGGGTGCATGTCATACAAAAGGTCCCTATATACTTCCCAGTCCCATGGCAAGTGCAGATCAGCTACACTTAAGGATCAGAGACCAGCATCTGACTTTATCTGAACTCAAAATTCTTACAATTTCAAGTAAACCATCCTGACTTTGTTCTTTCACACTGCTTTTTTCTTAATAATGTATTTTTATCCATCTGGGGAAGTATTTTGTGTCTTCAACAGCTTGGGCTTCTGAATTTCTAAAATGATGGTGACACTGTAGGTTTGAAATGACAGTCAGCGTGACCCCAGAGCTGACCACCACTCTCTCTTCCTTATGCAGTAGCTGTTTGCAGAGTCAGTGCAATTCTTTATATACAGGTTTTTTTCACCCCCTTCATGCAAAACAAAAGGGTTTGGTTGTTTTCCCAAAGCAAACAGTCTGTGTCAGCTGTCTCCCACTAACAAAAAAAACAAACCAACCAAAACAGCATGAGCTTTTATATTCACATCCATGAGTGGCAGGTCACAGGTTCCCTTCAGAAGTGACAGGGAAGGTAAACAGCTCAGAGCACACCGTGTTTGCCATGCCATTCCACTGCATAGCAAAAGCTGTCCCCAGCCTTTCTCCCTCTTATGCAGCAAATCACATACTGCTTTGTAAATAGCAGTTAATAAAAAGAAGCCAAATGATCGTTCTTACTAGATTCTTATTACAGCCTGCCCAAAACTTTTCCTTTGCACCAAAGGCCTGTAGGAATTTAACCACCACGAGCTAAATCAGGGAAGGTTTTAACTCTTGGGCTCAATACAAAACCAAATCAAATATGAAGGAATAGACCTTCCATACTGTGCTCTTCCAGAAAAAGAAAGTTTGAAGAAGACAAAAGCCCAAAACACCGGAAGGTTTTATTTGTAGTGGTCTGTATGAAGCCAATTGTTATCCTATCAATTGTCTGTGTAGCCACTGTTTATACAAGTGAAAGATGGCACATAAGAACACGTATCAGCAGTCTGTGTTTTCTGATGAGGCTTTGCAGTGCTAAAAGCAGAAGCAGGGAGCCTGGCTGCTGTTCTAGTGTCCCCGTGGCGGCTCACTCGGGGGTTAGAAGGGACAAGGTTAACCACCTGTAGTTTAGACCTTTAGAGATGTGCTGCGTTTAGATGGCTACTGCTGTGGGATCAGGCTAGCATCACCATTTCTCCCCAGCGATGCTCGGAGGAGGGCTGTGGTTTTCTTCGTTAAACCTCTAGGCAGTTGCTCACAGAGGAAGGGAAACCAAAACTTCAGGCTGCAGCTTTGGTGCAGTAAAAGCAGGAGAGCCCACCACTCCCTGACACCCTTGGCTAATGTTTGCAAAGGGTGTAATTGCAGTATCCCGCCCAGCTTTTGCACAGGCTTTAGAGGAGAACAAGCAGATGGAAATCAGGTTTAAACTACCTTCACCTTCTTGAAATCACTCCTCAGAGAATTATTCACCAGGTAGTGTGAGCCCAGGTAACGTACTCAAGACGTAACGAATCATAAGATTGCTGACAGAGACCTGACCTCAGCCATGCACAGAGGGAAAAAGGACAGTTTTGAAATCAATTTGCTGTCTAACCAGTTGCCAAGGTGGAGGTTTTAACAGAATGGATGATATTGTCCCTTCTTAACTCAGATCCTGCCGGCCACATTTCACACCATCTGGAGTTTGTGCAGAGCCCGCTTTGGGAAGTCGGCCAATAAAGAATTACAATAATCTAATCTCGCCACGATAAAAGTGTGAAGAACCATTTCAGAGTCTGACTGGAAAACTACCGCAACCTGTCAATGCGCCTTAGATGGTGGCTGAGAGGGCATCTGATGACACGCTGAAAAGCATGTCTCGGGAGATAAACAGGACTTGGCTCGTACCAGCCACTGAGCTGAAAACAGTCAGATTTTCATCAGCTGAAACAAAGGGCAGAAGGAAAATGTAACTGCTGGGCTTGGGAGAGGTGACACCCCCCATCCATGCTGATCCCCATGGACACCAAGGCACTGGTTGGGAGGGCTGGGGCTGTGTTTTTACAGCAGTTGCTCCAGAGCAACTATCTTTTAAGCCTCTGCAGCAGTCTCTGCTGGAAACCTTTTGTTTCACACTTTTAATTGTCTTTCAGATGGGATGAGAATTGGTCTGGTCTTTGGTTTCCAGTGTTATGGAGTTCCTAGTTGCAATTCATTTTCTCCCACCCTGAAAAAAGATTGCCACATAGCTTTTCCCCACATTGTTTGCATGTGGCGAAATGGATTATTTCACTGTAATGGCCGCTAAAAATTTTAAATGGCAGCTTTTGGGACTGGTTGGTGCCTGGGAGACAAGGCCTTTGCTTTAGCGATGTTTATGGCTTGATGTAAATTTGCTTCTTAGCATCACCTTAGAAAGAATCCTGGGACTCGCCAACATGAGCTTGCGCTTTGCCACCTCTTAATTCTCCTTGAACTGTGCTCTATCTTTGCTTAGTCTGGTACATCATAGAGGCTTTCTGTTTCCATCATGTATCCTCTTTCAGTCTGGCTGCTATAGGGAGTGAAGGATAACCACAGAAACCTGTGCTTCACACTGCTTACAGAAAAATTCTTCTTTTCCAGGGGATGTTCCCAGAATAGGCACAATTTCAGGCAAAACAGAATGACTCTCACTGACAAACAGGTGCCTTTATGCTGCCCTGCAGCACTGAAGAATGATGTTCCACAGCCCTTTTGCACGCACTCAGCTAAAACAGGGGAGTAACTTGCCCAAAAATCCCATAAGCAAAAGCTCGCCAAGTCTGGCTCCATCCCTAAGCGGGAGTTTAATTCTCTTCATAGTTCTCCAGCAGCCTATAGCAGGTGCTGGTGCTGGATGTGTATTCTGAAAGGGTCCTAAAGCTGGGCTTGCTGTTCCTCTCTGATTAGGTGAAGGGTTTTTCCCTGTTGTTACTGGCATTGTGGTTGCTTCCAAGGCAGGCTGTTCCGTACACGAGAAGTGATGCAAGCTGTGGATTGATGCGAGAGCCTTGCTGTCACTCACCAAGTACAGGAAGGGGCCGTTGTTGGGGTAAATCCCTCAGTTCCAGCCCACCTAACCAGCAGCCTGGTTTCTGCTTTGTACCTGCCGTTAAGTGTTTTGGCTGCCTGGAAACTGCTGTGGGGTGAGGTACAAGTATGTTGATAGGATTAAATCACAGACTTCAGTGATTTCATCATTATTTTGCACCTCTCTCATTTTTATTTCTATCCCCATGGCCTGAGGGATAGTAGTTTAGGCAGTAAACTTTTAGGCAGTAAGTTTACTAGGGCAGGGATCTGACTTCTATAAACCTCATCATTTGTTTCAAACCAGAGCTAACTTCATATTTGCTAGTTCAGATAGTGGAGTTACATCCCTAAACCATGAGGAATTAGGATGAGAATAGCCCCTGTAGCACGTTCTCTCTGCAGTACAGTACCTTGCACAAAGACAAGATTTATAAAATAATTCAGGTGAAGTTTCCGGAGTGGTTATCAAGTTATGCACTGATGGGCTGATGGTTTAAATCCATTGTAAAACATGGATTTCGGAGGAAACAGCTCCAGCATCACTGGCTGGGGCTCTTAAAGAATGTCATTGCTTGATACTCAAAAGCTCAGTGGCAGACTCCTTGGCTCCTTTATGCAGGAGTGTGCAGGCAACCACCGGTGTTTAAATCACCCATCTTGGGTTGTTTAGTGCTTCAGAAAAGGGCAGTTTGCATCTCCCAGAGAAAGAAGATGAGCCCTGATGTGCCATTCAAAACCATCGGTCTGGCCTTTATGGATCCAGCTGTAGGCAAGGGCTGGGGTGAAACATGTCGTGGGAAGGCAGATAACACAAACATGAAAGCAGCACAAAACATGAGAGCCTATAAATAGCAGGAAATAAAGAACAATACTGTGATAAAATCCATAAGACAATAAAGACCAATGTGGCAGAGACCGTTTCCCCCCCACCCTTCTCCAGAGTTTCTCCTATTTCCCAAAGCTGCAGAGATCATCTGACTGCTGCGTGGTAAAGTCCAGTCACTTAAGCACCAACTCAAGTGTTTGCAGCCTTACACAAAGTATTTCAAAACCCCGTTTCTTTTTCTTTCTTGATGTCCTGCCATGGCTATTGTGGTATTTTAAACCATTCCCAACTCACCAGCTTGTCAGAGCAAGGAGAAAAGAGGGAAGAGGAAGGCGGGGGAAAAAAAGCCCTATGGAGATTTAGTCATTAACAGCCTTTATAGGGTTTCAGACATTTTTGTGGTAATTCTTTGGAAAGGACATACCCATGATGAGCTGGGGTTTATTTTGCCATTGGCATAAGAAATGAGACTGTTTCCAAGAAAATATTTGCTATTTACCAAGAGGAGGGCAAATGTAAGTAGAAAATGGCAATGGATGTGAACTAGGAACCTTGTTTAAATTTTGGGTAATTACCAGATCCTGATCCAGCCCCTTTGAACTGGATCAAGAACCAAGCAAGTCTCCGGCAGCTCCTTTGTAGAGTTAACCTATGGTTGTGCAGTGGGACCTGCAAAGCTCTCTCCCTTCTCTGGCAGCAACAACTGAAGATGGTTAATTATCCTGTGAGATATCCATCACTCGTGAGCCTGGATCTCAGAGGAACATGTCCTGTCAGGAGGTAACCACTCTGTGGGCCTAAAATGTCATGAGAACAGCTCAGAGGTACACGTCTTGCTGGTTTGGAGTGTAAACTGCTCTGGGGACCAGACTTTCCTGGATATTTCTGCAGGATCCTGCTCTGTGCCCTAATTTCTGAATCAAATCTTCAAAAGGGGTAACACTAATTTGTGTGGAAGGAGTTAGGCTGATTTATGGCAGTAGAGGATTCAGGCCTTGTTGTAAGGAACAAGAGGATTATGTTGGCGTCAGAGCTGGGACTGGAACTCAGGAATTACTGGGCAGGTCTCTCAGTTGCTTCTGTTAGCTTAACAGAGGGAGTTGTGCTGAGGAAAACCTCCAAGAATATCCGATTTAATGGCAAATCCACTCTTTTTCTTTTCCTGGTTCTAAGATGCCTGCCTATTCATGAACGTGGCTTTTTGTGCTCAAACAATAGAGTTGATCCCTCCTGGCCCACCCAATCCTCTTAGAGGATCCCACCAGGGAGATGCAAGGGCAAGTTCAGAGGTGACAAAAGAGAGAGGTGCATTATGCAAAAGGCAACCGCTTTGGTTCACGGGGACCAGTGGTGACAGCAAGGTCTGAGGAGGTCTAACGTAAAGGTTGACTGGCTGCCACTAGTGCTGTGTCACAAGGCATGGCTAACAGACGGGGGATTTATGTCCCTCCACAGCCGGGGGCTGGATTTCTGCACTCGTGGGAGCGTGTCCTACATTATGCTCTTCAGCTTTATGTCCCTTCATGCTCCCTTATGCTGTTTTCAACTCGGTTTTGTGGGAGCAGAAAGCCTCAGAGGACCTCCCTTCAATCCCATGGGCTGCTGCTTCTGTCTGAGGCTGTATTTTGATCCTAACTAATGTTTACAGTTTTCTCCTGTAGGGTAGTGGGGCAGATATTCCTGTTCTACTTCTTTTTTTGGACAGATGAGAACATTTTGAGCAGGGAGATGAAGCAAATCAGTCAATTCACATCTTCTGACTCCTACTCAGTGCTTTAACCCGTGTCCGCCATCTTTCCTGGACTACTGCAATGTTTGTGAGGGGTCCTGGTGACTAGACACTTGACTTCATCTGGTTTATGGAATTTTGCTTGTTCTGCCTTTCTTGATCATTAGCCCACGAGGCAGCTTGTGTGCTTTTCTGTATCCAACGCTGCTTTCTGCCTTTTTTTTTTTTTACGTTTCCAGAAGGACTTGTTCCTTAGAACAGATGAACCACATACTGAGAAAACGAACAAGCCAGATTGTCTAGTGCTCAGCACCCACCGTTGAGGACAGATTTTTCCGGAGAGCTCAGTTTCCAAGGAGGCATCTAAATAAGTGACAGATAGTCAAAAGTGAAAATGTGCCCACTTATTTTGGTGCTTAACTAGTGCTAGAGCTGCTTTGAAATACTTGCTGTGCTATGGCTGTTCTCCTTTGCTTATGCTACAAGACTTGTAAATCTCTCTTTTGTACCCTGTTTATATCCCTCTGCCATGCTTACCCTTGTGACATGCTCCATCCCACAGGTCTCAACTGGCCTTCTCTCGGCTGTTGCTGTATCCTTCTGCCATCATTAACAGGTCAGCTTGTACATACACTCACATTTCCTTCAAGGGGCCCATCGGGGCTAATGCTCCCAAATGCAGAACATATGTGCGACATAAATTAATTGTTAAGGCTAATGCTGATTGAAGTTTGGTAATTCAGACTGCAGGATATACCATATGTTTGAAGTGTATTGTCCAAGTTTAGATTTTAAACTCCCAAGGGCAGGGACCACTCCTTCCTCTATGTTTACATAGCATCAATAAGACCAACAGTGCTTGGGTCTGAAATACATTAACCTTAGCCAATGCATTGTTAAGTTTAATAATGACTGGTTAACATTAAAGCACAATGGATAAAATATATAGACAAAGACATATTTTGGCAGAGATTTCTGTCATGTTTTTGATGCCAGTTTCCTACCCAAGTAAATGGTCATTGGTCATCTGAATCATTGACATTGTCTTGGAAAATCACGCTTCATATTGCACCATCCTGGTTTTCCCCTGTTCAGCAATTGACACGAAATCAAGGACCACTATTTAGGGTAACTTTGCCAGAACCCACCTAAGTGAAAAGCCTGGAATGGGAAGGCACTTAAAGGAGATGCCAAACAGTGAGCTCTGAGAATCACAGTGCCAGGTGTAGATGGGCAAAGAAAATAAAAGTTTTGAATGCAAGAACTTAATGTCATTTCTTATTATTTATCTCATTAATTTGTAGTCCCCAGAAACCACACTCAAAGGTTACTGTGCACAGGCCCTCCAGCGGGAGGAGAAGAGAACTATAGGAATAAATCCAAACCCTGTCTGAACTGACAGGCTGTTTTTCAGTGCGAGTTATGCAACATGTTAGTACCTCTAGGTATAGGACCAGTGGGATTTAAACTTGTACAGCAGATGGTCCGTGCATCATTGCTGGAATGCGCCTGCTGACCCTAGGGCAGAGCCTGAATGGACTTCAAAAGAGAGACTGAGCATGCTTCAAAGTGTTATTGTTTAAATGTTCCACTAAATGGGGACTCCGGAACAAAATATCTAGCTGAGGTCAGTCTGAAAAATGTCAACACACATAATGAGAAAACAGCATGTTGTGTGAGAAAGAATATTTCATAGGGATATTCTGGCTATTTTGGGTTGAAAAAAGCACTTTTATCATGTGTGTCAGCAGGTTGTCATAATCTAAGTGTCTTTCCTCATGAGCTGGGAGCTTGATTTGCTTTTGTTAGAAAGAGAAAGGTCTCTATGTGAAGGTCATAAAAGCCTTCAGAAAGTGTGGTTTGTCCACAGGCAGGTCCACTGGGGGAACCATCAACCAGAGTTATGACAAAGGTGTGTTGCAATACAGCATTGACTTCTCCTCAACAGCCTCCCTCCCACTCATTTCAGAGCAAAGCTTGTAAGGACCCTGTGTTTGGTTTAAGAGCATGATCCTGTGTTTCATAATCGTGCACTGTGTTTTGTTCTGTTCCTCCCAGAGCCCATAATGCCCACTCATAGCATATTCTTTCACTGGTGTAATCCACAAGTTTTGGCTTCTCCTCACCCTATTCATGGGGCATTTCAGTAGGAAAAGGATTAGGTTCATGTTTAAATCAATAGGATTAATATCATGAAGGAAGATTTCTTAGGCAAGTCAAGCTTAACAGGATCAAGCCTTCAGTAGGAAATTCAAGATTCTCTGCCTTTGATTTGCTGGTCTGGCTGGGCTGCATCTTGGGCATTGTAAATGTCAATGGTCCGGTAGCTTTGGTTCAACAAAAGTTTCTGTGTTGGCCACTGGCAATTCAACATGGGTGGCTGAAAAATAATTTCCTTTACTGGAAGCTAACGGCAACAACCTGAACTTTCACAGCACCTTGTCCTGCTGGGACATGCCTCTATCTTGATGGAGACACGTTAGAATAACACACAAATTAAAAGCTAACCCTCCCTGCAGACGTAATGATGATCCAATGCCAGGACGAGCAAACAAGTCCCATGTTAAATAAGGGGAAGGCCTGTTCCTTTAGTGTATCAATATTCCATGAGATCAGCCAACTTGGGACACTGGAGTGAAAAGAAAGCCACCAGAGAAGGTAAAAAGCTAAAGGGCTCTGGAGACCTATAAGAAAGTGTGGTGTCAAACCCAGAAGATAACTTGGGCCTGTTTGTAGAGTCTCTGTATCTTTGTAACATGTTGTAACTGACACAAAACTTGAACAGCAATCAATTTAAGTGGGTCAAAAATAGCATCCACACCCTCCCTGGAGTCTCGGTCTTACACTCAGTATCGCTGCTCTTCTGTTAACTGTGGCCCAGATTAAGCAAAAACTGTGAAAATGTACCTGAGTATGAATTCAGCAAACCTTTCAGGCTTATGCTTATCTTCAGTGTATGCTTAACTTCAGCAAGTATAGAAACTCTTTGTTAAATAAGACTTTTAGACCTGCAGAGAGCTGATAAAAAAAATCATTCCGAGTTTCACCTTTTTTGTTCTGTTTACCGAGTGCTACGAATAGCTGATATCAATGTGTAGATTGTTGGTAGTATTCAGTAGTCAAAATTCAAAGTGTGTCAGTAAGTTAAAGGTGACCTGTTATCTCAATGTTCCCCAAAGCAGAGGAGTTACAACACATTTCTGCTTAACATAATTGGTTTTAGGAATCCTGGTTCCCTGGAAATATTGTCACTCCAGAACAGATGCACTCTGCAAACTCTCCAAACTTCAGCTTGTTACACTGTTCATGGAGAATAAAAAGCATGACTCAAGACAAAGTGAATTTGTTTTAAAAATCTGGGCAAAACTTTGCACAACAGGGAAATAAACTCCAGTAAACTGAAGGAAAAGATATTACATCCATTACTCAGTTCACATTTTTTACTTGAGTATAATAGGACTATAAACATTTTCTGTCAACAACTTACAAAGAAACTTGTTCTGAAAGTGATGCATGGTGAGAACTTGCATCTAAATTGGGTACGTCTAAATTAGACTCTGAATGCAGAACATTCCCAAAGGTGGCTTTTGGTTAGAGCTAGTCAAGTAACGCAGAAAAGACTTCACAAATATTGAAAGAAAAAACACCCCAAACCTCCCAGGAGTGCTCCCTCCTTATGTTCCTTGTGCAGGAGTATTTGGGGGACAACATGTTTATTTGGGTTTGCACTTTGTGGGCAAGCAGCCCCCAGTTCCTGCAGAAAACACGCTATTTGGTATTCTCTTAGAGTGCAAAACATGGCCAAGTGTTTTGCTGAACAAGGAAGGACTTATAAATGCTCTGGATGAGGCCTACAACATTTCAGTTCTCAGCTTCAGTAGGTGGCAGAGATTCTTTAAATTCTCTTGCTCATTTACATTAAGCAAATAAACAGAATTCCCAAACCGCAAAGCCCACAAATTATGTATGTAGCTAGTCTATGTAATCACAAGTTCCCTTTATGGTTACTTTTATCTGCCCTCCTTCTCAAGCTTTCCTCTGCCTATATTGCTGCTGGTCTTTATTAAGCCCCACATTCTACAAACATTTATGCGCATGATTTACTTTATGCTTTTAAGCAGTTGCAGAGAGTTCAATAGGTGTTAAATAGATAATGAACTGGAACACAATAGAACTGCATATCTGCACAGATCAGACTGAACCAAGTGAAGTTACAGCTGTACAGAAAGTTCAGTACATGGGAAAGAGTTTGCAGGGCCTCAGCTCATAGGATCTACCAGAACTGGCATTTGTGCTTGTGCAGCACCTGGCACAAAGGGACTCCAAATCTGACCGGGATCCCTAGATCCCAACGTGCCGTAAGTAACGAGCTGCTATAGGGTCTATAATTAGGCACCAAACAGCAAGTACTCAAAGTTCATGAAGGCTCTAGCACAGGGTATTGCCAATACATCTGCTGACATTTGCATCTGTAGATTGTTCATTCAAACGCTGCCTGTTTTGGGAATGCTAAAAGATTCCCACCACCCATCAGCTGCTACCTGACCTCTTTAAAATACACTTGTCTTAATGGGCATGTGCCTGGATCACCAAAGAGACTATCAAATTTGGCACCGAGCTGCAGTGGGAAAGCCAAGTCCAGTTGGTAGCGATTGCTCTACATTCTAACCCTCAGATATCCTATCGTTAGGTCAAGGTTGTGGCCCAGTGACGTGGGGCGGTGAGCCCTCTGCCTGCATACTGCCTGTCTAGCGGTTAAATCATCATTATTCCAGACATTTGTGGCACACCATTATACGTTTAATATCAGCTGAAGGAAAGGTGAATGACTGAAAGCACTTAGTCAAGGCTTTAGCGGCTATTCAGCAGCGACAGCAGCATGCCAGGCTGCGAGGCCCAGCCAGCATCTGGCAAGGCGTGTTTTATGGGGCTCTGTGAACGCAGACGATGCAAATGTATTCAAAGGATGTTCCAGAGGCAAATTGGTTGGAGCTAAATTTGCCCAGATGCTCTTGAATCTGCTTATTAGAGCCCTTAGCTTGGAAATTAGCTGGAACTGATGAGTTGAATCAGAGCTGACTTTAGGATCTTTGCATATTAAGAAAACCACAACCGGATTAAATGTGTGCATGTCTGTGTAGCATGAAAATTCAGCTCTCTGTTGCTACTCCCAACATGAGGGCTTCATGACACTTAACCTGTGGAGAGCTCCTGGAGAGGGCTGGGCAACTATGTTGCCTTGAGTTTTTAAGTTAAGAAAAATGAAAAAATAGTTTTCTCTTTCATCGCACTTTTTGATTTTTGTACCTGCATTTCATTTTGCCTGCAGAGGCACTCCCTGGCAGTGAACTCACACGTTCCCTCTCCTGTTACATGTTCCATTACCAAAGGTGAATAATCAAGAGAAATATGAAGAATGAGAGAAGTATGTACTTGCTTACTCAGATAATGAACGTGAAGGATGAAATCACCTCAATCCTGAATTAAAAACAACTACTTCAGGATCCTGTTATGGTGGCAAAAAGTACTGGAAGGCAGTGGGATGTGTTGTGTCGATGGCAGTGGTACTTCTGCTTTGTTGGGCTTTTTCCCCTTGTAAAAGCAACTGTTGAAACCTTTCTTTCACCTGAGTATTGACTTTATACTCTAAAAGAGCAAACTGTGTCTTGAGCAGGGGTTTAAACCAGTTTCTCCAGGACAACTGGTGGAATGCATCTGCTCGGCCACGGGGCAGTTTCACAGATTGACTGTACATTTGCCCCATTTGTGGCTGCCCCTGCAATCATTCACAGAGCTCCAGGGCAGCGGCTGGGCCATCTCCCTGCCTTGGTCACCTTGGATCAGCCTTGCCCTTACGGCAGCTACACTGTGTCTGACCCCTGCCTGGGTGTACAAAGGTGGGAAGAGGGTGGGCCATTTCCTGTGCTTAAACAACTGAGCGCTGTTAGCTCAGGGACAATTGAGCGTCTGGTGTTTATACTGTCTTTGTCTGGACAAACTGTATGGATACAGTCCCAATGCAGTCACTAGGAGATTTTCTTGCTGATTTTCGTGGTGCTGGCGCTTCACCCATAATGTATATTTTTGGCATCCCCATCTTGAATCGGTATCTTAAGACTCTTAAAACTGTATTGCAGTTTTAAATGCTTGGATTTATTTTTCAGTACTTGTCTTTTGCTGGGGAAACCAAAACTGGGCACAGGTTTATAATGTGTGGCCTTCTTGGTGCTCTATAGCAGGTAAATATCACCTCCCTATAATGCATTAAGTGATCTCTTTGCATAGCCTACTCAAGTATCCTCAAAGAATTTGACATCAAGGATGTCCCAAGGGATTGGCCTCACAATGCCACCTTCCAGGATTTGAGCACTCAGCTCAATGTGAAGCTCAAAATATTGCTGAGGCAGACAGAGATACTCAGTATCCTGCACTTCACAGAACCCAGATGCGTTTTGCACACACCAGCTATAACGTAAGGAACTCGGGTCAAATCAGAGAATTTATCTTCTTTCAGCCTCCAGCTTTTCTAATTGTGTTGCAATGATTGGTCTCCAGCTGTGAGGAAATACAGAAAGCTGCTTTTTTAGTAAGTTTTCAGTAACCCTAAGGAAGCCAGTTCCTTCCTCCTCGGAATGGCACAGCCTGTGTTCCTTCAGAAACATCTTCCTAAATAACACCAGACACTGAAAATACCTTTCCAGCCCCATAGGCTGGGATAGGACTTAGAGTATAGTTGCACTGACATTCATTCAGCATGCTTACCGTTTCCTTCTGGATTCTTCCCTGCCTTACTCTTGACGGTGTATTAGCTCTGCTAGTGGGGTGAAGGTCCTGTAGAGGTGAGACCATCTTGTACTCAAGAGACGTTGAGAACTATTTGGATTTTTTGCTTGCCTTTGCATTCAACTTGTACATCATCCTGGGACTGCATGCAGTTTTTCAGCATGAAAAAACATCTGGAAAAGATGCTTAGGAAAAACTACAGATTTAAAATAAAAACAAAAATAAGCCCTACCAAACAAACAAGCCCTTGTATTTGTCCCTAGAGCTTAGTGACTAAAAGATGATGGCATAGAAGGTTCCTGGATTTATCCATCCTCAAACATCCTTTTCTTCCTCAATGGCAGTTATGCTCCTGAGAAAAAGTCAGAGCTGGTCAGATCTAGCCCTGGCATCTTTCAGTGGATTATTCCTAAAATAAAGAGGCTTTTCCAAGCCTGGTGGTTTCCGATGTTATGATCAATGTTTATTCATTTGTCCTCTCTTTCCATGGAACTGGCAATGGCTGCTATTTCTGTATCCAATACCACTGTTATGTCTGTTGCTCTAATCTAGCTACTTATATGGTCTCCACCATCATAATGTTTGAGCACATCCCAAGAATTAAAAAAAAAAAAGAAAAACCCCTAGAACAATCAAAACTCTCTCTTTCATCCTTCCCAGACTGGTCTTAATAAAAGCCTTGAGTGTTTCTGCTTGTATGTGTGTGAGGAACTTTGCTGAGGCTGAGCAAAACCTGAATTGAAGAAGCGGGTCCTACCTTCAGCTGCGAAAACAGCATGTGAAAGGTTGGCACGCGAGAGGCCGCAACGGTGACCTGGGCTGCTGAAGGAGTCTGCCGGGACTAGAAGTGTTTCCCCTAGTTTTTCTGCTCCTTGGCCCCTGGCTCAGTAGTGTTTTCCATGATTCCTGCTATCTGGCAAGTTGTAAAATTTATGAGGGGCAGAGGGTAGATGTGGGTTTTTCTCTTGACAAGGAAAACTAGTATTTCTGCCTGGAGACGAGTTGCCCTGATCAGCTGTCAGTGGAGGTGTTACTTCTCTTTATTCTGACCACATTTGGATCAGCATTTCTGTGTGTCTCTTCTCTGTCTTTGTCTGGGGATTGTTGTATACTGTTCCTGTGGACACTGAAGTCACCCAAGAAAAAATTTATCCTGCAAATTCAGTCTCTGGTTTAGGTAGCTTTTTTTCCTCTAGAAGGCTGTGACTAGTTTTTAATGGCTTGTTGGGAGCCTGGTCTTGTCTGCTCGCCTGTTACCCAATTTTGGTGCTCTGGACCTGTGGTCAGGGGGAAGGAAGGGCTGATGAGCCCTTGGGTCCATCAGCTTCGGGCCTTATCTGTGGGGAAGAAAGCAAATCCTGTGTGAATGAGATGGGCTAGGCTCTGGTGAAGATTTAAGGGTGTTAAATCCTACCTGAATGAGAACAAGATGAACTCTTGCCATGTGCTCTGAATCCAAGAGCAGCAAATGGAAGAATTACCAATGTATAAAAATATAAGTAAACACATGCCAACATTAATTGGAGGAACATGTCCTTCTCACTGACCTTAGCCCGTGTGACTGTACCTCTGCTGTAAGGGACACGAGCCCTTGATTTCTCCTCTGTAACCAGTAGACAGAAACCTTATTTCCAGCTGAGGGATTAAATTGCACGTGAGGAAATGATCAAGTGCATTCTTGACACACCTTTTTTTAGACCTGGATCAATGAAAAGAAGTATCATTATGTCTCATATTTGGGCTGGAAACTAAGCAATTTGCGTACTTGCAGGAATGAGATGCAGTTGTCTCAGAAGTTTTTGTTGGCAGTAGGACAGGCAGCTGTCAACGCTTCAGTCTAGAAGTAGATGCAGCTCATTAGGACAGTTGGATATCATCAGATTATCTGGGCTTGGAGATAGGGTGAGACAGGAAAACATATGACAAGAACTGGCATCGCAAACCCTCCCCCTTCCGAAATACTACCTCAAAACCAAGGAATGTTGTGGTCGATCATAGCCAATATCAATAGAATATATCCTAATTTAAGAGCAGACTTGCCAAGTATTTCAGCATGGGTTTCAGTGCCCCTGGTACACATAAAAGTTATGGCATCAGTTCTGGATTAGTTACTGGGACTGCAGTAATGATGTTCCTGGCATAGCACTTCTTGCAAACACGTACTTTGGAGGAGTTCCCGTACATTTTTTTATTGTCCACTAGAGCTGTGGTGGCAAGCTGTATGAAATCTATCCAGAAAACTGGAAAAAATCAAAACCAAAGGGAAGAAACCCAACCAAACCTGATCAAAGATGGCAAAGCCTTTCTTGTATAGACCTAAACCAAGGTCTGGCATCAAGAGGATATGGGTTGACTATGTAAGAGTCGTGGAGGAGGAAGCTTTAGACATTCTTTCAGTGCCCTTAGAAGACTGCCTGAAATATTCTGTTCAATTCTGATACCAGAAAGATGAATGGCAAACAAAAGCAAAAGCAAAAAATACCTGAGTAGCAACAGGAACTGTTTTTGAAGAAAGCTTAAATAGACTTGGATCGGTGACAGACCAAGGTAGCCAAGGTCCTCAACAATACTCTGTGTTTTTGAAAAATGTTACTGGCAGCAGGCAGATGAAGTGTTTGTCAGTGTGCATTGCCATGGTTTGGTTTTGTGTTCAAAACTTTTTTGTTCTAAGCACACTTCTTTTTTTCAGAGCTTGAGCCTTCGCTTTGCAACCCAAGCAGCGTGGGTTTCTTTAGGACTCTTCATCAGATGATCCCTCAATGCTTTACAAGGGTGAATTAAAGGAGCTTCAAAAAGCTAAAAACAAAACAAAACCAAACAAACAAAAAAAAAGGATTAATTTCTTTCCCCCAAAATGCAGTTAGCTCTGGAGTAAAGTAAAAGAGGACCTGGATTGTTCAGTGGGTGAGATCCTTCTCCCTTTACGTTACCCACAAAGTCACAAAGGATTTATTATCCACTTAGTTCATGTCTGGGGACACTGTGAGCAAAGGAAAGAACAGTTCCCCAGTCATCGAGAGTGTACTGCAACAGGCAGCACCAGGACTAGAAATTTCATCCAATTAAAACGTAGGGGAGGATTAAAAGAGACAGAACTGCAATTTCCTTGCAGGGTATTAGGCTTGATCGTTGTAACTGCTGCCTCCATTCTTAATAATTATGAGGATGTACGGACAAGAGTTTGATGTTATTTCTCTGCTTACTCAGTACTGATTTAAGGTTGCTAGAGCAACACTAAAACCACTTCCTATAGAGTGTAGATATGCTCTGCAGGCCTCCCAGACCTACATAGTTAGCAGAAGTTATGAAACTTCATGGAGGAAATACAATGCAAAGTACTAAGAGGTGTGGAAACCTTAAATGGAGATGTAACTTCAACCACTTCTTAGCCAATGCTAAGGAAAATAGGAGTGTGATGGTTTTATATTAAAAAACTTGTTTTTGAGGCAACTTTTATTCTGTTAATAATCAAGAGGAGACTGCTTTATAAAGAAAAGAAACACTTTTGTTTAAAATTTAACAACTCCCTTAAAACATTATTTCTGTGCACACTGAGCCTGTGTGACATTGATTTAAGCCTTATACTTGTATTCACCATTCATTTAGTTTTCATTACTGACAAAATCTCAAATGCCAGAGGATGTGCAAAACCTGCTGGGTGATTTGCAAAATCTTCCGGTGTTGGAAATTTTTCTAATGATGAAATACTTTATTAATTGCTTCTATTTTATCTGATTGCTGGCTATTGCCACATGAATCCTGAGGGCTTTGCAGCAAGGAAGATCTGTATTCCTTAAGTTATATTTTCTGGGATTACACTAAAATACTGTGTAAAAACTAGTATTTATTATTATTATTCTGACAGTTCTCAGTTTCAAACATATCTTCCATGACACTGTAGCAAAAAAAAAAAACCCCGAGGAGTTCACATCTAGGCTCTTTACTAATAAAATCCCCAACTATTTCTGTAGAATTTGGATTTACTACTCACTTGTATCGGTGTGATGATGGGAAGGAAAGGTGAAGACTTGTTTAACCTGGAATTTATTTTCCAATACACTTCCTACTAAATCCTGTGAATTGAGGATTGCTTGAGTAGTGTTCCTGCTAAAAGTGCTCCCAGTGCTTTGATGCTGAGCTTTTCCTCACTGGCTGTCGGGTGTCCTTGGCTATGACAATAATACAGCAACTTCTGCTGGCTTCCCCTCAGAACAATTCACATTTTGATATATGCCAAGAGAATCATAAAAACATGGACCATAAGTTTGGGGCTGTGTTTCTGCAAGCACTGGTGATGGAATTACTCCTGGAATATTAAAGCTAGTTAAAATACCACCTTGCTGGGAAGTATCAGCAGACTGAAGGGAAAACATCAGAAAGCTTGGGAGACTCACCCACAACGAAAGATCAGAAGAATGGCTTTTGAACCAAAAGGCAAGTGGTGATTTTGACACAAGCACAAACACGAAGGACAGTGTGGATATTTATACAAAACCACCAGAAAGATCTCATTTACTTTATAGCTGAGTCAAGGGATGTAGTTACAGTACATTTATACCTGATGTAGGTACAACACGGCCAAAAAGATGTATTGTGTAGCTGAGGTACAACCAGGTCAGGGTCCCACGCGAGCCAAGGACTTAAACTAGTTGCTGGCACCAGGGTGCCCTCGCCACAGCACGTCCTTGTACATCACACCACAGTGGGGCCAGGTGTCTTGTAACCACATCCCCTGGCCCAACAACGGTTGCAGGAAAGTGTTGGACTGATGGTATGATATTAATGCAAAAAAAATGCCCTTTGTCTATTAGAAAGCAAATTCCAGCAGTGTGACCTGTTAGGCTGGGAGGCAGGTACCCACGACAGACCCACTGCTAACAGCTGGGGGAGGTTTAAAACTAGATTGTGCAAAATATTAGAGATGACGCAGTACGCAGCAGCCCAGCACAGGCAGGGAGACAGCTGACTTGTGAGGTGCTGGAAGTCTGCAGAAATCTCCGTGGGTCTTAGGCTTCTCTTTCATCTCTGATTTCTGCCCTGCCAACTTTTGACTGCATTACTGTCCCGTCATGTGATTTGTTTTATAACCCAGAGGGGACAGCTGAATTCCTTCTACAGCAACAATATTTTTTGTGATGCCAATGCCATGACCTTTATTCATGCAAAACAAAGTATAAATGGGGAAAGCAGGGTGGAGCTCTGTCAGAAATGTGATGTAAACAGCTGTATAGACGTGGCTGTGCTTCTCCAAAGCCATTTCCCACCAGGTAAGAATCAGAGCAACAGGCACTGCAAACACAGCAGAGATCCTATCTGATATTTTGTTAAGCTAATTGCCTATGCCTAAAAGCCAGATCTAATAAAAATTGCCAAATTGAACTTTCAGTCAGGTTAGACAACATCAACAACAACAATAGCTTCCAAAGGACTTAACTGAAACAAATTCCCATTCCAGGTATCTGCTGACATTTTAAAAAAGCCAGCTTCTTTTCTAGCATTCATGAAAGTAACATGAACAATTCAGCAGGAGAATAGCTCCTGTTTTGTTGTGGAAACAGTCTCCGCAGTACCCTTGAATATTCATCCTGAGGCAAGTTTGAAATAATTCATGCTTTTGCTCTTACAAAAATATCTTCATGTTTGGACCAAACAGCTGTGATGCTGGTGGAGAACAGCAGAAATATGAACTGGATTTGAACCTGTATCTTACTGGGAGAACTGGGGAGCTCACTGTCCCAGTCGAGAAGTGAAATTCAGGCAGCAGCATTTCCAAAGACTCCAAGAGCTCTGGGGTGGCTTGAATTCAGCTTGAGGGGAAACTGAGCTTAAGCCAGGTGGAGTGGGCACGTGGCAGCGTCCGCTGCTTCGGCTGGAGATGGTGCCTGTGCCTGGAGCTCCAGCAGGCCACTGGATGTGCCTCTGTAAACACCGCACCGGAGGAATTGGATGGAAAAGTTCCCAGGGGTCCACCACACCCTCCACTCTGTGCCTCTGCTCAGTGATTTAATCAGCGCTGTCTCAGGCAGTCCCAGGGCCTCTCTGCTCCGGATGATGCCCGGTAGCTGCTACAACCCAGCCTGGCCACACAGCTCCTCTGCCAGCTCCTCCCCAGCCATGCCACCCATGTGCCCCCCCCGCTGGCATTTGCTGTGGGGAAACACAGACTAAGAGTGTCTTTGTGAGCGCTGAGGGCATCCCAAATCTGCTCCCCTGGGATGTGGCTGGGATGTGCTTCCCAAGGAAATGTGGGAGCTTGGGGGCAAGTTTTCACACTTCTCTCCATGAACTTAAGGAGCCCAACAGGCGAACATGCAGGAGTAAAAATAAGAAAACTTCAGGTCTTTGACTGAGACAGTAAGAAAAAAATGCTGTGCTACAGGCAGCCTGTGACCAACTGTGCACAAAATATTGACCCTTTGTGGCCCGTTTAACAATCATCAAGTGATAAGATTGGGCTTTGATACAAATCAGAGCTGACTAGCACTGGCCAAAGAGCTTTAGAGGCACAAATCTGGATTTGTGGTGCTTCACACTAAGCCTATTCCACCCCCTCCCTTTCCCATGTAGAGACAACAAATTGGGATTGCTCTGGCTGGGAGAGACAGGTAGCAGCTGCTCTCTGCAGCGATGCAAGGCTGGGTTGGTATTGCCCGGTGGGCAGGGTAAGGCCACCTGGACCCGGCTGGTGCTCCGCTTTCTTGATTCATGGCACAATGGTGGGTACCTGGCAGGGAAAACACGCCCGTGACAGGGACAGTCCTATCTGAATGCATAATTGCCAGACTGGAAGAATCCTGGCGCAATCTCTTGTGCTGGTGGATCTCAGTGGGGCAAACACCCCCATCATTGCTGGTTTGTGTTGTGTTTGACATAGTAGCTGCAGGGCCAAGTATGGCAGAGGGGCTCCTGCACACCTCATAAACCTAAGCCCGAGGTAATTGAGAGAGTCCTGAGTAGCTTGAGACAGACCTTACAAGCTCCTGTTGTGTATTGCTGTACATCAATGCAGCTTGGTGATTGAATGCTACTCTGCTTAGCTGGACATTTTAAGTAAACTGTTAGCAAATTGTATTAATTTCATGTGAAGGGAAGATGAGACTTTTTTTTTTTTTTTCCCCCTAAGGAACACTAAATAACTCACAGCTTTCAGAAAGAAAGGTACTTCTAAAACCAATAAGGAGCCAAACACAAACTGCTCCTGAATCCTGGGGTTGTGTCCATCAGTCCTGTCAAGTCATCTTATTGCTGTCTGGGTTTATACAAAGGAGAGACTCGATGAAGATATTCTGGGCCTTTAAGATGAAGACTGGGAACACAAGGTGTACATGTGTTGCTGCCTGCCCAGGCAGGGTCACGCTGCCAACTCATGGGGTTTGGGGCATTTTTGCCTCCTTAGCTCTGGAGCTGTGTGGCTCCCAGGGGTGTGCAGCCTCACAGCTCCATCCTTTGCCACCAGCCTCTTCTGCCACATGCCAAAGGCTTGGAAAATGTCAAAGAAATGCCCCTTGCGCCAGCTTCTCTTCTTCCTAAATGGGTCAGTCTTTCAGGAGGTGGGGAGGAAACGCCTTGTAAAGATATCGTTGTCAAAGCTGTCTCTAAACAACATGGCAGATAGGCACACCATTAACATATAGGTACAAGCTCCACTAAACTCCCTAGAATTCTACCTTTCCTCATAAAAACACCAAGTGAGATACCCCGGCCTTGGGACAGGTCAGGAGCTCACTGCCCCAGAAGCATCCGGGTAAACTTTCCAAAACCTGTATCTGCCCAGGTTGGAAGAGAAGAGTCAGGAATCCCGAAAGAAAAGTGCAGGGATGCCGCAGTGAATATTGCTGAATTTATTTTAGGCAGCGGAGATTCTGGCTGAAAGATCACTTGAGAGTGTGCCAAAGGCCCAGAAAAGGTAACTGCTTAGGGAGGCTCAAGGTCACCCAAGCCTGCAAGCCGCTGGCCTGCCCTCAGTGACATTGCTGCCCTACGCAGCGACGTGCTGCCACGGAGGTGAAAGCCGAGGCATCCTCCTCAGAGTATGCGGGCAATGCGGGAAGGGTTTGTGCCCAGGCTGGGCCAAAGGGCAGCGGGCACGGACGTGCCAAGAGCTGTCTGAGCCGCCGTAAGTGGGTAGTACAGTGGATGCTGCTACGTCGCTCCAGCGGTGAAAAGCTCCCAAAGCCTCCTCTGCCTCTCCTGCCACCAGATGCAAGCGGTTTGTTTTGCATTTGGATCGGTAGTCCGGAAAACCGAAGCGCTGTGCTTTTAAGTTTATATTACATGTTTGCTTTCCAGTTCTGTTAATTAAAATCATGTAACTGGATAAGCAGTTACTGGATAGCTTGCAGGGTTTATTTGAAATTTTCTGTTTTTTCTGGACATTCAAGCATTTGATGCCCTTTCTCTCTCTGCTTGCAGTGCATTAATTCACCTAGCTGGAAATTCTATCTGCTTGAACTGGTAAAAGCATGCATTTGGGAATGGTTTTGTTTCTTCCAGTATTTTCTCTGTTTGCCTATACCTGCCAATATAATTTGTCAGAATAAACTAGGTACCTTAAAGTGATTTTTTACACATTCTTCATAAGTGTTTTGCCATCTCATTGAGAAGGAAGGGAGCACAGGGGACCCATAAGCAAATAAAAAGAAATATGAGCATGTATGAATTCACTCGAGTGATCACTCTTCTTCCTGTTCAGTGAGTTTAATCCATTGGCTTGCTTGGATCAGTCACGTAAGTCGAGAGGGCTCGACTGCATCAGTGAGCTCACCACCATAAATTTCTGGACTATTTTCCACTGTGCTGCCCGCTGTCACCTGAGATACGATCAGGCCAAGCCTGCCCAGCCTGGTGACCAGCTCCAAGTATAAATGGAAGTGGTTCTGCACAGCACCCCACTGGCCTTTTATTGCTTTCCGTGAGTCTGCCACAACTTCTTCCCTAACTGCTAGCCTACATTTCCTACGGTTTCCCAGCGTTCATGTCACCTTTGTGGTGCCCATCTGGGCTTTGCAGGAACTGTCCTGCTCATGAAGCCAAGGAAACCTCTCTGCAGGCCATGCAGCAGCAGAATATTTAGCTGCAGCACGGTGGGTATGCTGTTAGCAGGGAAAGAGGCATGTTCAGACGGTGCATTGTCTCCAAGCACACCTTGTGCTACTGGAGTAGCCCTAACAGAAGATTTACTCCACTGAGGGAACGACACTTAAACTGCCCAGACTTGAAGCTTTACTTTCAGGACTGAAAACATTAAGTGTGGACGTGTGCAAGGACATGCCAACATAAGCAGGATTTACTTTGCTCTACAGACAAAGCTCCGAGTAGCTCAGCAAAACACATACGTGCTTCTTTCATGCAAGAGTGACTATCACCTTAACTCAGCAGTGCCTTTCTGTGCAAATCTCAAACTGTTCTGCATTGTATCGAACAACAACTCCAGAATTAGATCCAACAAGATGGCTTTTTTTTTTTTTTTCAACAAGTACATTCAGAGACTTAGCCTTTTCAGGGCTTGTATCTTGGTTATTAATAGTATCATTTGCCTTCTTTTGGAAAATTGAATTCATGTGATAAAAAGGAACTTTATGTATCAAATTCTGATGCAGAAATTCTGGTATGAGTTTTTTTGTGAAATACAGAAGTGGAAAATGCAGGTTATATGGTAGAAAATTATTTCCTTTTGTATTTGGGTTTGAGGTTTTTTTCAAATTTTATATGATTGAGCCAGCAAGGAACAATGCCAACATTTTAAAAAATCCAATACTTGTTGATTTTGTCCCATTTTTGGCAAATTTAGGCAGGCATTGCAAGATTTGATAAGAACTGTTATGTAATAGTTCAGGCAAAAAATGATTAAAAGAGATAAGTTACCATACATCTAGTACTAGGTAAGCGGATTAAAAACTGGGAACTTCAATAACTGGATTTACTAATGCCGCATAGAATAAAAAGATGAGCACAAATTTGGATTTTTGCACAGGGCAAGTGCTGCAGAATTTTCTTTGGGGAACAATCCTCTATTGGCAAAGCATAGTCAAACAGAACAAACAAATCTTTTTTGTTTTTAATTGTGATTCTGTTTAAAAGCTACAAGACAACAATTTTAGCATGTGGAATGCAATTGTGAAAGAAAATGGGTTTCCTGAATTTTCAGTGATTGACTAAAATCCACACACATACTGGTTATTTTAATTTAAGGAAAAAGGATTTTGTTTCTTTATCCTGTTACATAACACTGGATCTATTCTCCCTTGAACGCACAAGTGTGTTTATCATTAATCTTAAAGGGAAACAGTCGTCCTTCAAAATCCCTTCTGAATTTTTATGTTTTTTTCAAAGTTCGATCCCAAGTGACTGGATATGAATTGAAGATGAAAGCATGTGTTTGGGTTTTGTTTTGGGGTTGGTTTTTTTTTTTAATTAGATTACTTTAACCTCATTTATGCACAGTTCTTTTACTGTTCTTCCCAATAGCAATAGTGAAGAAAAAAAAACATTGTTTTAGAAGTGACTTCAAAAATGCAAAACATACGGTTCATACAGCATCCAGCAGAAGACAGAGTATCTGTTATTGGGTTTTAGCTCATTTTTATGAAACTGGCTGGCTTTCAGTTTGGAGATATTCTTTAATAATACCTATATTTGTCATTCTATAGTGGATTCCTTTCAAGGACTTCAAGTTGCTCAGGAGCTCTTGAAAATCATGGTGAAAACCTTGGGCTATATGAGAGTTTTTTATTTCCAGGTAGCTGAGCATCAATTAACTTGAGACGCTCCACTTCTTCCAAAAGCCAGCGTGACCACTTTGGTTCCAGACTGTTTAGCTCCTCTGAATTTGCCCCTCACTTTAGGAATCAGCTCCTGTCAAGGAACAGGCATTTCTAAACTCAACTGCTGTCCAGAAAGGGCCAGGTCCAGCCTTTCAGACATGCTTCACATTAATATGTAATTAACTTGAAGTAAGAAGAGGACCAGTGGAGTCAATCCCATAATGGCTAGGCAGTCTCGAATACAAGTAAAATAGGCCACCTGTAGCATTAAAATCACATTGATCATAGAATTTAAAGACTGTGGGGCTACTTTTCAAGAAGACCTGTGGGTTTTAGTTGTCTTTGTGTTTGACTTGTAAACCAGCAGGTTCACATGATGGAGAGTGTACCAAAAACACAGGTCATGTTTTGATTTCTGTTTGATATCTTATTTATAAATGAATTAAATGGATAAACTAAGAAAAATTAACTGTCCGGGCCATAATTTCGTCTAAAATAAACACAGACTAAAACTACACCAACTTAGTGGATTGAGTGGATTAGTGAGATATCCTGGTATGTAATAGCAATAGCAACAATTCTATTCCCGGGTTTAGTAATGCTTAAAATCTGCAATCCAGAGTCACTGCATGATGTGCAAATCCCTCACAAAATCTGCCTCCCTTTTTCATGCTCAGGATCCTTTGCCTTAGAGGGGAACCATGAAGATTGCCCCCATATAGTTTTGCATAGAAAATTGTGTTTGGAGAGTTGTTGATGTGATTGACTTATTCAGACCATCTTTTCACCATTCCTGTTTATACCCTTCTTTACAGACAGTACTGTTTACTTTGTCCCCTAGATTTCTGCTGGACTTTGTGCCTGGATAAATTTTGCTTTTTAAATTTTAATGTTTACATGTAAAATCTTTCCAGTCCCTGCAAAACCTTCTCCTTGTTCTTGCCCTGCCTTGGTCTTGAGTCTGTGAAACATCATATTCCTTTTAGCAGCCAGACATGGGAAAAGAAAAGAGTTGGGGTTTTTTCCTGAAAAAGCAAGAAATATTAAATCCATGTTGATTTCAAAATGAATGAGAATTGCTGATGAGCATATTTCAGACCTTGGTGTGATATCCCTCTCTCCATCCACCTCACCTGACAGAAATGTGATCTGACTCTGCCATACACTTGTGTTAATATGCATCCATCTGCAAAATGAGGCACTCGCATCCCTGCCCCTTGAGAGCTCTTTTACACAGTGCAAATACAGCGAATCTCTTCTGACTTTTGTGTCTTCTTGGTAGATTTCCACACGTTGTAGCCAAGCTGGGGATTTGGCCCAGTGTCTTTTTTAAACCCTGTGACCCAGACGTGGAGATTAAACAAGAGTTGTTATTGGATTAAACAGATACAAGAGGTGCTCACTGTATCAGCACGCAACACCTTAAAACTCCAGAAAGCAGCTCAGCATGTTAATGGCAAAAATAGTCTCTAAGAAAGAGAGAAAACACAAAGGAAGGGGATTGGGCTGGGGTGCCAAAGCCTGCTGCTCTGCCTGGCAAAGCAGCCACAGGGACATTATGTTCTGCTTTCTATAGCATCATAATGCTGGATACACCCAAGATCTGGTATACGAGTCATTTAAACTACACCTACCTGTAACCAGAGTGATTTTGGTCTGTCTTAGTTAAGTTTGGGTTAGGCTTGGTTATCCTATGCATGGCACCAGCACCCATTGAAATCAGTAGAACTGCAGAAGTAAAAAGACAAATAGATGAAAGCCAGACCTAAAGGAAAACGATAGTAATTTCAGGCACCATTTATATGCTTAATATTGTACACATGCTTATGCTTTGTAATTTGGGCTCTAATTTGTGATTTCAGTTACATAAGCAAGCCAGAGGAGCCAGAGGCATTAGTGCTGCCCTACGCTGCTGCAGCTGGAGGCAGAGTTCCCCCAAATATTCATCGGGCACATTCTCAGAAGTTGTGCTGTCTCATAATGAAACAGCAGACAGCGATATTTATGACACAAAAGGACTAATTATTATTATTATGATTATTATTCCACTTAGTTCCAGGTACTGTTTACATGCCTCTGACTTCAAAACAGCTTTGGCTGTTGGTTTTTTCCCCAAAACTTTTTTTTTTTTCCTAAACACAGAGACCAACCATGTGCTTTGTGTGGCTGACTTTTCTTTTAATGAGCGAGGAGCAACAGAACAAGGGAGAGCCAGAGACAGAAAATACAGGCTTTGATTCCTCTAGAGAACTTGAGCAAAATATTCCACTGCTGTCAGTGGTACAGCTGTGCTGGCAGGATCCTTCGCACAGATGAGGCTCCAGCCGCTACTTCCATTTCACCGGTTCCATTTCTGCCGGGTTTAAATCTGCACCGAGGCATCTTCAACTGCAGCTGAACAAGTGGCTGCGCCGGTGAGGAGTGTTTTGTTTTGTTCCCTAGCGTGGCCAGAGCCACTGGATCTTGTGGTCCATGGTGGAGTCCCACACGCTGCCGGCTGCCTTCAGAGGATGAGTACGAATCCGAAGCTGCAGTACACAAGAAACCTGAATCAGAAGACGTAGGTGGCAGCACGCACTACATCGTGTTATTAGTTTAACCAGGCTGTTTAGTGGAGATATGTCATCAATGAGCTGCATAGACCCTGTACCTCTATCTTCTTTTCAGTTAGGAGACTCACTCAATTTCCAGATCAGCTGGGGTACTGGAAAATCACAGGGTACACTGGAGTCAGGGAGAATTAATTGCGTGACTGTGGCACCCTGTATTTGGCACAGTGTCCTGCCAGCAAGGAGTGTGCAGACGAGGTGCAGCTCCGGAAAATCAGCCTTTTCTAGAGACCTCCCTGGAAGCTGCAGTGATGGAATTTGAGCCCCCGGCAGCCTCTGCATAGGTGATGGGCCCCACAGGTGGGTTGCCCAGGGACTGCCGTTCTAGTTTGTGGGGTCGAGGTGGGGTCTTGTGTCTGGGAAAGCCTGGGAGGGGAGCAGGGCAGTGGGGGCTGGCTGCTCTGCTTTGGTCCATCTCTGCTGCTCCCAGGGCAAGGTTCGCACCACGGGACTTCTGCGAAACACAGATGGCCCAAGATCCCCTTTTCCCCGTTACTCTGCCCCCACAATGCAAATGGTATTTTGCAGCCCGGAGGATCTGACTAAGCCTTCAGCAGGGGTTATATGAAAACGCCTCGCGAGTCTGTATGATGCCGTCCCCTTTCATTAACAGAACGAGAGGAGATGCGGGTAGGAAAGCAGAGACATATTTGAGTCATACCTCTTTGCTTGCAGCAGAAAGGCACCGGCTTGCGGTGCAAATGAAACCCGAGGCAGGACACAACGTTGCCCTGCTCGTTCCTCCAGCCGCCCCCCCCC
>NW_020799116.1:2602121-2661739 GCF_003259725.1 Athene cunicularia
CCCCACCACCTTGCGTGAACTTTTTTTCGCGATAACAGTTTGCAGCAATTACCCACTTGCTGGCGGCCTTCCAGCACATCTGCGCTTCTCTCCCCGGTTATTTTTGCCCTTTTTCTCTCGCCTCCCCACCCCTCCCCGCTGTATTTTTGCTGGCTGCCGTGCGCTAACCTCAAGTAAGAGGCTGGTACAGGCAGTGCTCCATCTGATGCTAATGGGCCTACCTGGTGGGTAATACGGCTGCTGCTTCTTCCTTTTTATTCCCCTCGTTTTCCTCTGATGTTGTTGATCCCTGGCGTGCTGGAATCAAAGTTGTGATTGGGGCTTGGAAATAAGAGGCAGGGACTGCCCAGGGCAGGTTACCGAGCTCAGCGCGGTGCGAAGGGGCGATAATTCTGGGTTCGTCTCGGGGTAACTTGGATCTAAAATTCACCCACTGGCTTTGAGATAATGAATGCCCATCTCTGCCTGATATTGTAACAGGCGGCATGTGGGAGGACTTGCTAAGGTTTCCATATAAGAACATGGAAGAATTTATTTCACACAGGCTAAGAAATGTGCAGAGTATGTGTTATTTATGAAATGGAAGGCAAGCTGTGTTTTCCTTAGGCAGCTTCGAGAGTGGCAAAACTTTGTATTTAGAAATTGTAAAAGCTGATTTCTGCTGTTTAATAAGAGCTCTGTTTAAAGGAAAGCACCGGTGGAAAAAAAAAAGTAGTGGGAGAGGATCCAGAAAAACATGAAGAAATACAGCCCCACACGTATTCCAGCACTGTTTGTGCCAAGGTGTAAAGATGGAGTTTTTTGGTTAGTTCCCATTTTTTTAACCGTATTGGGAAAGGCATTAAGAAAATGTGCCGAGAGGAGCTGGTTACGTTGATAGTGCTATTTTGGTAACTGCTTTTTTTTTTTTTTTTTTTAATTGCTTGCATGTCAATGTTTCGAGTTTTGGACTAGCAAAAAAGTGAGGCAGCCCTGATCTGGGGCCGTGTCATCGGCTGTGTAATTTGGGGCTCAGATGACAGGTGCTACAGGTTTAAATTTTCTGGTTTTAGGTTTGAGGGTAAATCAGCCCATTAAAACCTGCTGCTGTGGAATTTGGAGGGGAGAGGCTTTGGTGAAAACCCTGATGGTTTTCGACAGCCGGGTATTTACCTCTGGGTCTGTATTTGGGTGAGCTGAGTGCTTTTTGGCATTGCCTACCTTTGCACGAGTATTACGGAAAGACTCCCCTGAAGGTTGTTGCGGTTTTTTTAAGGCAGAATGTGTGAGCAGTTGAGGCAGCCAGCAGCATGACTGTGTCCCTCGCCCAGAGTCAGTCGAGGCTGAAGCACGAGTGTGGCAGGAGGATGTCTTTGTTGCCCTGGTTTAACTGACCCTGGAAACTTTATTTTTGGCACTTTCAGAGATAGCATCTTTGTGTTTCCTCTTCAACTGTCTCTTCTCTGCTTTGCATGTTTGTTGTTTTTTGCTTTTTTTTTTTTTTTTTTTTTTTTTTTTTTTTCTCTTTATTTGCCTGCACCTCAGCTTCTCTCTGGTTCTTCCCCTTCCCACCTCTCTCGGGGTTTGGGCTGCTTTGAGGTTGCACCCACAGGAGGGCGACAGACACCTTTCCCTCCCCGTGGGGTCCCTCCCGGTGCTGGGCAGGGAGGGGGCCGGGACACCCAGACCCCTGCCTGCAGCCTGACCGAGAGAGGAAAGGCTGCTTCTTGTTGTCATTTATTAACCCGCATCTTTCACTGTGTGGCGTTAGGGTTATTTTGCCACACTTTGCAAAAAGCAGGAGATTGCAGATGGCACAGTGGTATTTGGAGGTACCGAGAAGGTGTTTCCATGCTTGGGGGTGCTAGATCAAAATCCTGGGGTTTTTGTCTGTTTGTTTAGAGATCTTGGTCTAGAAGCCAGTAGAAATTTGGAATCCTTCAAACGCTACTAATTTTTTATTTTACTTGACTTTGCTGTAACCAGGGGCAAAATTTGGCATACTACCCTTTGTTGGTAGTCCCTAATTTGTAGCTTTTGGGTGGGATGCCTGGAGGTTTCTTAAATGTTAGGGGTGAAATGTTGGGGCTGTGGCAGGAGGCTTCAGTCTGTGTGAAATGCTGTATCAAAAGAGGTGCAGCATTGCCTTGGAAGAACAAGAAGACACTTTGGATTGGCTTAGTCTCTCTGCAGGGTGCTCGGGAAACCTCCCGTGTCTGAGCGCAGTTCTGTTTGTAAAGCCTCGGTGAGGATCTTGTCTTACAGCTAATCATTGCAAATATTTCAGTGAATTTTCCTGAAATCGATACTCTGCCTAACCAAGACTGAGCTACATCTTAATGGCCTCCAGCCAGGTCCCGTGGGGTGGGTGTTTCCAAAGAGACTCCCAGGCACGAGCCTTTCAGCAGGCTGCCATGCTTCCTAGGCAGTGATGCTCCCAGAATTTTCATCACTGCACCTCAAGACTCTGCAGCAAATCCCATTTATTTTAATTCTGCCCCTTCTAGGTTTTCGAATGCCCTTTAGTGGCAATGGGTCAACATTGCCCCAGTGCCCCAGTAGCACTGTTGCCAGGTCCACCAGTGAGAGGAGTCTTTGCACTGGTGCCCTACCCAGACTCCTAATCATGCTGGCAAACGACTCTGAAAAGATTATGCTGATTTGTTTCTTTAAAATTTAACCACGTTACAACACATAAAAACGGACAGGAAAGCCATGGTAGTTAAAGCCTTTTTACAAGTAATGCTTATTTGATTGGTCATACTAATAAATTGTAGATCATTTAAGAAGTGCAGCTTTGAATAGATTACCCAGTAGGATTAGTGCCTTTGACTTCTCATCACTGACTTAATTTACGTGACCAGAATGGATCAGGGTTATGTTTTTTAAAGTAATCCTGAGCCCAGTTCTCTTAAGTGCTCCAGGCACAGAACTAGAGTTTATTCTAATGTAACTCTGGGGGGGTGGCTTGCGGGATCGAGTCCTTGGCATTTGGAAGAAAAAGCATGAGGGTGAAAGTGCAGTGATTTAATATTTGTTGAATTTCTTCCATACATGCATATTTACTTGAATGCTCAGCTGTTGTAGTGCCATGGATTTAATTGATTTGTGCTCGATGAGTATCATCCCGAGGCATGTAAACTCTAGGCAATACCCTTTAATTGCTTACGGAGTAGCTAATATTGATATAAGATAATGTGGTAGAAATTAAGTGAAACTGCCACTCTTCATTGTCCTTTTTTTTCCCCAAAACCAGCCACTGGAAGGGCTGCCATGCTGCCAACCTGTGACTCAGAAACTGTGGCTGGTGTCCTACAGCATCTTCCGTATTTCTAGAAGTCTCTGTCTTTTCTTTCAATGTGTCTAGATTTAGACCTTCAAAAAGCTGCTGAGTGCCCACCCTAAACCCTGCTCCAAGAGCATCTACCAAAGCCACCAGCTGCGTTGGTGGAAGGGGAGCGTGAATCAGATCCACATCTTGCCAAGCGAGCTTTGGGCAGGAGGCACGTGGCTGCAGGAGGGTGGCTGTTAAAACCCATGGGCTGCTGGGAAGGCTCATGAATTTTAGCAGTTACTGGGTTTCCTGTTGTGGTTCTCTTGTCACCCAGAATGGTCACAGCCTCCAAGAACGCCTTCGCTGCCGTGGCTGCCTGACCTGGCTTTGAATGCAGTCGGCGTTTGAGCACTGGCATGGAAAAACGAATACCCTGGGCCAAAACACAGCAGGAGTGCCCTGCTTTTGGGTGTTGGTGTAGGTAGGAGAGCAACCCGTACGTCAAGCCGCAAGGTTATCAGTGAGCTGGAACATAGTTAAAAGTTCTTCCTTTTTTTGCTTCAGATCACATGGCATTTGCATTTTCTTTCACTGCTGCAGTGTAATTTCCTTGCTCTTGACATGGATGGAATCAGATTTTCTGTGATGTTTCACATGGGATGAAAGAAGCGAGAAATGATCTCCTGTTTTGGCATTGGTACTACATTCAGTGTCTTGATGTTCCTTCAAATACAAGTTCAGACTGATGAAATTCAGAAAACACTATGCATGATAACATTGAAACATGTCTGACCTATCTTGCTAGACCCATTTTTTTCTTTTAAAATATTTTTTTTGCCTTTTCTTTTTCTCTTTTTATTTCCAAACAGGAAGAGAAAATCCATTCAGGAGAGCCTCTACTTCATGTAAGTGTTATTTATACCTTTTTATGAAATTACAAAAGAGTTATAAAGCTCATTAAAACGTTCAAATACTGAACATTTACCATCTGTTTATAGAAACCAAGAATAGAGCATGTAAAAATAGGTTGTAGTTATACAGTAATAATGCTCAGCAACTGTTATCTTAAATCTATCTGTGCAGTTCTTCTGTGCATATCACTGCAGAATTTAGAAACCATTGCAAAGCACTTTGCAGACATTTAAGCAACGTGCCCGTAAAGTTGGTGTGTAAATCCTGGAGGGATAATGTTCAAGTGATTTGCCCAAAGCAGATGAGACCCGTAAGGGAGAGCTCGTTTTAGCACCCCAGAGCCCTCGATTCCCACACCCTGTGACAAGAGTCAGCTTCTCTGCCTTGGATCCTACAAAATCCAAGTTCTGCCTATAGAGCCATTTGTGTGTGCATGTGTACTAGCGTGTGCATGGATACGTGTGGGTAAGAGAGAGCGCGTGTACGCGTATTTGGCCTCAAATAGCCTGTAGGTATTTCAGGCCTTTTCTACAACCTATGGTGATACCCATTAAAATCAGAGTAGATGCCACCAGCCGTTGGTGAATACTGTTGCAAATGTTTTGTGAAAGCATTTGGCTCCAGCCTGACTGCTCGGTCGGGGTGAGCCCGGTACAGTATTCTTCATGGGACTAAGAAAGCCGCATGTCATAAAAATACAACAGGGTTTTATTTTTCCACACCACCTAGTGACCGGGTTTGCTTGCACATCTCAGATTTGAAAACTCTTTTGAGTCATATAGGAAGCTCTGCTCTGGTATTTCTTCCTAGTAAATAAATCTGATTTAATGGTTTAAGGGGCTGCGTAGATGAAAACCCTCATTCCCTTAATGCAGAATTAGCTTAGCAAGGAAAACGACTGCATTGTTCCCAATGCAGGACCCGCTTTGCATAACTTCCAAGCATGTACTACGTCCAGTGGCATGGCAAGCCCACGAGCGCTCACCTCAGGCTGATTTCCCATAAGTCAATATTTTTTTTTTTTTTTTTTTTTTTTAAATAACATATATCTTGGAATTGCAGCACTCCATGTCGCTTGCGTAGCAACTGCTGGTTAATATGTAGCAAAACGCCGTGTGGTAACAAATGGTTTTTTGCTTATTGTTGAGCTGGAATGTTAGTTAGTTCAGCTTCTAGATAAAAGTGGCTTGCGCAAGGCGCCCCGGTAGAACATGAATTCTGTGGCTTGTTCGGTAGTTCTGTAGGCAACCGTGTTCTGCTTTTCCTCTCCCCTCTGCTTCCCTTCATCTTCCACGTGAGCGAGGGGTGGGCTTAGGTAAAGGCAGGGAACTGGCAGCTCTTTGCATCCCGCAAAGCACCAGTGTGGGGTTTATATTAAGCCCGTTGCTAGTCAAGCATCTGTTGAAAACACTCTTTATTCTGGTTGTGTTGCTAGCAGAAATGTTCTAAGACGCTTTATATAATAGCTTTAAACCACAAGTGTTCTTTGGCTGGTTTTATGGATATCATAAGACAATCTTTCAAACAAAAAAAAGAAAAAGCCAGTAGTAGGTGAAGGATACCCCACAAAGGATTAAAGAATCCTCCTTCCCTGCAGCTGGAATCCTAGCTGAGACTAGCTTAAGAGTTTGTATCTTTGAGAAGGTACCTCATCATTTTTAAAAGGTAATGGAGAAGGAAAAAAATCCAGAGGGCTTTTGATTATGACCATTTTCAACATTTGTAGCTCATTATTATTTCATTCAGACGTCTTGAAAAGCCTGTGAAGCACATGCTTCCCAGAGATTTTAAATGGGAAACAGTGCAACAAAACCACCTTTAGGGAAAGAAGCTCCCAAATAGAGAAGAACCCGAACAGATGAACCCTGCAGCAGTGACTGTATGGTGTCTGGAAACTGCAAGAATAAGCTTGTAGCACAGATCTGAAGAGTTTTGTCTGGAGATTTCAGTATGACAAACAAGTAATCGGGAGCTTCCTAAGTACAGTACCTATAAAATGAATGAATAATGAAAAGTTTGTGGTCATTTACAGTGGCAGAGGCCATTTACGGTGCAGCCTTCCATCACCTGCTGTGGCTTTTCAACGGCTAACGGCAAGCTTTGAGCATCAGAGCCTCTCTCTTCTGGTTCTGTGCATGAAATTTTACAACTTTGACTCGATAACTCTATTTGTGCCTGTCTGTGCATTGGCTCCCCTTGGCTTCTTCAACTGTGTGAGTTTCCAAAGGAGAGTTAAACTCCAGGAATGGGAATAGTGAGGCCATAGCAAAGCGGCAGGATCATGAACATCCAGGACAGGGACCTCTCCCAGGCCCCATTCAGAGGGGGTTGACTCCTGTGGCGGTGAATGCTCGGTGGGGATTAACCCCTCAGGACTGTGACTTGGACCGCTCACTGTGACAGGAGGTGACCACTTTGAGAAAGGACCCTTTGTGACAGTAACCAGCCATATGTAGTTGTAATGATAAGAAAGGGACCATCTGATTGTAGTCACTTTGCGACAAATACTACCACAATTCATTACTTTCCATCAGTGCCTCATCCTATGGAGGAATCACCACTGCCCATCTACATTGAGGAGGGGACAGAAGTCCCGATTGGTGAGTGCAGTCGGGATGGGATATGTTTAAGGGGGGGTATAATGGTACTTGGGTTTTATATTCCTCACATTTGTGTACACCCATTTGTCATTGAAAATTGTAAGGCCTGTTGCAAATGTTTTGGGGGTTTTATTTTATTAATGCAAGTGTATTTTAGAGCACCTGAGATCGTTAAATATTGCTAGTGTTGGTTTTCAGCTAATCATAAATCAAAGGATACAGTTTATGCAGTGACATTGAAAGCTTCCGTGCAGGATCTCTTAACACAAGGCTGGGGAAGACCATGAGTATCAGAAGTTCCCACTTCAGCCTTCGACCTCGGTGTTGAGGTACTCTGCTGACTGGGGCAGCAGTTTTTGTCTTGCTGACACTGTCCTGCCTGGCACCCAGCAGACTCGTGTTGGACACCCCACTAGGTGTTGGGCACCCCTAGCCAAAGAGAGTTAGAGAGGTTTGCCGTTACCTGCGTTGCACATCGGAGTGCTGCACACCCCTATTTCTGAGCTCTGGTGTGGATGTCTTGTCACTACAGGGATATATAGGTTTGGGTGTGAGTTTTGTTTTTTTAAACAGAGGAGCAAGTCTTTCAGATAACCCAGAGAGAGAGACACTAAGATCCATAAGTTGGTCTGTGGTGATCTCTTTGGACTGTAGAAAGCTGTGACTCAGTTGCATACAGTAAGTGTGCCTTGGCTACCACCTTGGGAGTCTGCCCTGTTGAGCAGATGTGTCTCTTCAAGTAACTTTTTCTTACCCTACATCCTGAATTTTTCCATTCCTAAATTCAAGTAATTGCTTCTTGTCCTACTGTCTTTTGAGCTAGATTAATTACCTTCCTCTACACACAGTACCTTGAAGGTATTTATAGCTGGATCGCAGCCCAAGAGTCTTCTCATTTATAGACCATATTAATTTAGCTCTCTTACTCTCTCCTTAGATCATTTTTATTGTCCTTATTTGTATTTCCTTTACTTTTTCTATCTCCTTGCTAATCTGTGGAGACTTGAATAGCTCTTGCTATATCCACTGTGGTTGTTTTGATAGAGCATTATGCTTTAGATTTCCATATCGTCCCTTCGTATGTACACATCCAGAAATAGCTTAGCTTTTGACCCTTCTCCTGCATCACTCAGTAGCATCACACAGAGAAACTGTTATTACTTGGCTAATCTTACCTGCAGTCACCTTTAGGTCTTTCTTGGATTCACAGCTTTGCAGCTAGCTGCTCCTCAGGCAATGTCACTGCTTTCCTGAGATGTTTAGGGCTTTTTACTTCCTAAATCCCCATCCCATTGTGTGCTACTTATTTTTTTTACCCAGGAATTATTTAAGACAGTATGTCTATGTCTTTATTTAAATGCCCTGGGATTTTATCATTTATGTAGAAGTTGTTACTGTTTTATCATATGTAGAACAAAGAAGTACTTAGTACTTATTTCGATACCTACTACAACTGTCCTCTGCACATTACTCCAGACTCCTTTCCCAGCTCCATCATACTTGTTTGCATACCTCCCCTAACTTTTCCCTCCTCTAATTATAAAAGTTCATAATGTAAAAACTGACAGGTTTAGACTTTTCCTTGTCTTCATTTTGTACCCTTCTTTGTTAGTGTATTGTTGCTGTATCCCTTCTATGCATGGCACAATGTGGTCTTTCCCACAGCAGATCATCTCTTCCTCACCTCTTCTGGGGTTGTCGTCAGCTGAACATCTGCTCGACAGCAGTCCCCTCTTGTAGAACCATTGAGGCTAAGTTCTGTCATGGCCCCCTGGTATTTCATCTTATCTTTCCCATTGCAATGAGGAAACCTGGACTGCCGGGACGGTGGCACCTACACCAAGAAAAATACTGTAAGACTGTCGGATCACAAAACTTTCCAAACAAATAAACCCATGAGTGGAAAGCTTTTTAGAAGATGTTTGTTCAGTGCTGTCATGAAGCAGGTTTGTTGAATCAGGCTCTGAAATGCAGCAGTAGCTGTGAAATGGCCAAATTGGGTTGGAGAGGGCATCGTGTTTACTTATTTTAAATAAGTATCTGGACTGTCAATACAGCAAGCTGTGGTTGAGGGGGAATGAGTGGAAAAAGTAAATGATGCAGAGATGAGAACAAACCACAAGCTCCGAGTTTGGCATTTGAATGCCTGACATAGGTCAGGGCTTTTATAATAGTTGGATGCAGTATAAATCATCAAGCTAGAAAGTCGGCTGCAAAATTCTGATCTGGATCTGAGTCTCAGTTTTGGTCCTGCTTCCCGTTGAGCTTACCAGGGTGCCCATCTGTACCCAAACAGGAATAAAAAGAAGTCCTGTCTGAGTTTAGGTTAGAGAAGAATAACGTGCAGTGCAGTTGTTAAAACAATTCAGCACAACCATCATTTACTTTTAAAAGGTTGTTTGGAGAACTTAGATTATTTCCTCATCTAAAACACATTTTGGATAGTATATGGAGTGCATACTGTTCTGGCCCAAGCCTGACTGGTGGTGGTAGAATGCTTTGTAGCTTCTATATTTATTTTTAAAAATGGAGAAATCAGTAGGTTCCTTCACAGTCTAAATTTAACAGCACTAATTATTTCAAGCAATTTGAAAAGGAACATAAATCGCACTTGTTTATTACAGCTGCTGCATGAAAACAGCAGAAGCTACAAATAATACCCCATAATGAAAAATCTAGCTAACACTGTCATGAATTAACCAACAAGAGAAGAAGCGTATGGGATCTGGACAAAGGCAGCATTTTCTTCTCTGGAGGGAGGGTCTTTGCGTTGAGGAGAAGGTGGTTATTCCCTAAATCTCCTTGGGTGAGATGAAGACTTTGACATTTCTGCATAGATGAATACAACTTTTGATTGGAAAAAGGTCTGAGCTCTACTTAATTTTTATGTACATTTGCACTTTCTCAAGTACATTCCTAGAGGAAGGTAGGTGAGCGAGATGTAGCAAACATGTTAATAAATCAAAGATATTTCTAAGGAGATGGATAATATTTTGTGAGCACTAGCAAAGAATCTACAGAATAACAATAAAAAAATGTAGGTCAGACCCTGACAGTCTTTGTTCAGCCACAGTTTCAACTGTCTTCCACACGATTAAACAGTTCAGGAGATTCCAGGTGAGGAAATAGGCAGAGCAGGTCATTATTCACCCTTGTCGTGCATGCTAAGGCCATGATCATATTCCCTGATGACCATTTGAAACCTGTTGTGTTAAAAGTTGAAGAAAACACCCGAGGCCACACAGTCCAAATTTACATTTTATAAAGCAAAAACCCAGGAGCAAAATATTTGTGTTGGCAGTCACTGTATCTGGCCCATACAGAACACCACCGAGGGAATAATTGCCTCCTTGGGGATCAGGGAGCAATAGAGCTGTAGGCTGAGATGCTTGTTTATGTTTTTCTTTCCAAGTTACATTTCGAGAGGTTAGTGTTGTTTAATACCTGTGAAACTAGCTCCAAAGACACACAAATTCAGGATCTAATTCTCAAGTGATTTACTCCAGCGTAGCTTTGTTGATTCCAGTAGCATTGCTATTGCTTTATTGTTGTGTACACAGTATCAAAGCCAGGCCCCCTTTTTCAGGAGTCGGTCCTGCTGACCTTGAAACCTGTGGCCCTTCGGCTGTAGCGCTGAGGCCCTACGTGGGCAAAATCCCAGCGGTCCATTTCTATCTTACTGATTCACTTTTGCTCATGACTAGCACTGGCCGCAGTGGACTTGTGTCAAATGTACACAATTGTTAGGTAGACCTTGCCTATATAATTTTTTTTCCCCCTTATATCATCTTGGTATGATGGAAAGCTCCATTCGCACTCTGAAGCCATTTCATCTTGGTGGTACTCACAGGTTTGACTCTTGTGAGTACTTGTGAGTAACTCTTGGTTACTCACAGGTCATGGTTTAGCCTGGGCTCTTTTGAGTGGTCTAGATTACAGGAGAAGAATTTTCTTGTAATCACACACAGTTTCTTCTGCCACTACTCAGATCTCTGTTTTTAAGCATCTCTGATGTCTTAATGATAAAAAATGGATTTCCAGTTTTCCAGATTTTCTCACTGAAAGACAGATGCTTTGTTATTTTTTTTGTCTCCTTCAATATGAGAGTTAGGGCTGGTTTTTAAGCGAGGTAACCACAGGAAGTGCACCTTTGCCAGGCAGGGAGAATATTCGGCATCTTATTGAGATCTGGCTCTGTGTCTCTCGAGGAGGTTGCCTTCCCTTGTAAGAGAAGAGAATCATTTTTGTCATACGTGCTTCAGGGTTTGCTCTTTCATGGGGTGCTGGCACACAGAAAGCTTGATTTTTGCCAGGTACTGAGTGCCTTCTGCAAGGTATTGAGTGCCCTCCTATCCTTTGCAGCCAAAAAGGAGTTGATTGCTCTTGGCATCAGGCAAATCTGGACCCAGAAGACCACAGGTAGTATTTACCAATTATTTATGTGCTTTCGCATGCCAGACACTGTCTGAATTGATTTCCCTAGCATACAAGAGATTTCAGGCATTAATGACACTTGCCTGCCACTAAAACCATTATTTAAAAAAAAAAAAACCAATAATAAGCATGACATTTATTGCATTGCCATGGGGAAATTAAAACCCCCCCAAATTAACTACAGTCCAAGTAACTATTAGCTCTTTAGAGCTGTTGCGGATGTGTGAGTTACATGCCCCGAATGAGCACCATATGCCAATTTATTGTGGCACAGTGAGTCACAGGACACATTGTGAAAAGCAATAATTGCTTGGCATGCATTGTAACATTCAGTAGGGTTTTTTGTTTGTTTTTCTTAAAGGAATATGTTTTTACTCTTGACAATAAAATGAGTATCGTCTGATATGCTGCCACCAGGGACTGTTGCTTATTTTGTACTTAACCTGGAGCTTACCCATTTGTCACTCACTGCACACACCCTCTGTTATCTTTTCCTTTCCGACTGCTTGTATTGTGTGTGTGCAGTATCAGAATATGAAGATTGAACCTTCCATTTGTTATTGTCTTGTCATTTTCTGTTAATCCTCTTCTCCTTTTACCTCCTCATCTTCTTTCTTTGTCCAGTAGGGAAATTCAGGTTGATTTCAAGGAAAAAATGTTCACCTTGAGAGGAGTGAAGCAGTGAGATGAGTTGCACAGAGATTGTAGTCTCCACTCTTGGAGTTTTCAGAGCTTGACCAGATAAGGCCATCAGGAACCCAGTCTGATTTTGATTTTGGCCCTTCTTTGAGCAAGAGGCTGGGCTGTGTGACCTCCAGAAATCCCTTCTAACCTAAATTATTTTATGGTTCTGCTTAATACCTGGTTCCTGTTCTGATTCAGCCGGGGTGCTGTGTGTGTTGTTAACTCCTCACTCCCTGTTGGAGTCACTCTTATTCCTACCAGCATAGAACAGGAACGACCTCCTGAAGGACAATGAAGTTACAGTAGCTATCCTCATGTAGGATCAAAATCAAGATGTAAATGGTAACCTCAGATGAGATTAGTAGGTGAAATTTGAAATTAGTTAGAATTTTTACCAGTATTTCACTTGAGATCTCTTCAGGTCTTCATGAAGTGCCAACCAAAGTCATCAGTTGAAGAGCTGGATGCATAATTATATCAGGATGATATTAAAAAAGTAAACATCATCTTTTTTCCCTTTCAGTTACAAATCCCCTTCTCTAGCAGCCTTGAAGCGAGCTTTGGGGTATTTAGGATTTAGTGAGTCACCAACTGCCCTCACTCTGCTGTTACGTGCTGGTTTCCTCATGCGGCTGTAACCACGTGAGGGAGTTAATGCTGCACAGAGCATCTGCTCCTCAGCTAAATGCCTTCCCAGCCCTGCAGCTGTCTGCCAAAGAGCTTCGGACGTGCAGAGGGGCGTCTGCAAACTCTGTAGAGTAGCATATTTTCATGGGTTGGCCCATGTGCTAGCCAAAACCCATCCTTTGTCAGAATGTTATTTTAATTTTGCCTAAAGAAAGCAAAACCATGCAGAGTTTCACCATATCAGTCTAGTGAATTTTCAACAACAATCTAGCTATTAAAAAAAAAAAAAAAAAAGACGCTTCCAATTGTTAGGAAAAAGAAATACAGGACTAGTTTTGTAGGGTTGCTCTTTCCAGTCCACCAAAATAAGGTGATATTTCTTCATATCTCTCCTTTATCAGCAAGAAGTATATTGCTTATGCAAACACCTTATTTTCCATCATGCTCAATCAAAAGTAAAGTTTACGAATAGGGCTACCGTAGTGGCTTGAAGGAAGACTAAATGTGAGCAGCCAAAAGTGGTTTTTTGTCCCTTGTTATGCAAGTCATGATTCTAAAATTGGTATTTAACAGGACAGACATGCTTTCGTGTACTTTTTCTAGTGATTGCTGCCCTCCCTCTCCTGTAACCACGTCAATTCTTTCTCCTCATACAGATCCTCCTCACATGGTGTAGAGGGTTGCTCTTTCACATGTGAAAAAGTTGTTGCGCCATGTAGAGGGAATATAGTAGCAGAAGATAGTGTTGACTGGGAGGATTGAAGGTCCCTTCTCCTCCACTCTTCCTGCAGTACACAAGCTATACATGACAAGTGAAATTTAATAAATAACATTCACAGGAGGAATCTGATTTTGAATCACCTAGTTTCCTTCTTCTGCAAAACTATCAGAAGTTCATGTATCTGTTGTACACATGTCACTTCCTTACAAAAATCCAGAAAAGTAAACCTAAAGTTCTCTCACTTTCTACCATTAGTTTACATACAGAATGTTTTTATGGCTATCTCAGATGTTTGTCACGTACCCATCTGATGTTGGAACTGCAAACAGTTTCCCACCTGTCTGTAATTAGCTTTGCACACACACACACACACACAAAAAAAAGTAATGAAAAACAATTTTAGTCATGATGAAAACAGCTTTGGATATTAAAGGTTAATGTGCCACATTGGTATCTAGTGTAAGCATGTGCACTTAGTTGAAATTGCACTAAGAAAGATCCTCAACTGTTGAGCTTTATGAACTGCGTCTCTGAACTGGTCAACAGGAGTAGGTTAAGTTTACAGTAGTCAAGCTAGGACTATAAAAGCAACCTGCAATGAAAACCATCAGCTGGTGTTTGTTTGAAAAGATAAGAGATGGAGAAAAATACTCAGGCTGTTCATATATTGTCCTGCTATATTTGGGGATGCTCACCTGCAAAAACCAACAGAAAAACAAGTACCTGTAGGCTGTGGGATTGACACTGGTATCAAGATAGGGCTGCAGATACTTGTTTCTTGTATTGGAATCAGCCATGCTCTTACAAAATTCCCTTCGGAGGCAGCAATTCCAGGGTGAATTTGGTGGGGCTTCTGTCCAAGTAGTGTGTGGGATCAGGGTTTTGTTTGTGCTTGGTGTGTGCCCTGCACTTTGCAGACTGTGGTATGCAGAAGTGGTTTATGTGTTCATTTCCGTGGAGAAGTGAGGTCTGTTCTAGTGTTATTTGGTTTTCATATCTCTTGACATAAAAATGAGCGCAGCTCCCCATCTATGAGAGCTCACGTCAGAAGTCTGTGGCAAAAGTGAAGTGAAAATACACCTCTGATGGGAATCGGCCTCGATCATGTGATATTTAAAAGCATTTTAGTTTAGTGGTCTCTGCCAAAGGTTTTACTTCCAACTCAGACCTTCAAAACAGATGGGTAGTGATAAAAAATTGGTGACTTTCGATCAAATGAGGCTTATTGAGAGGCCTGCAGGACATAGCAGTATTCCTTCTGAAACTGAGCCCTCCAGGAGCGTGGCGAGTGGCCCTGGCCAGCCATGGAAACTCAGGGAACAGAGCTGCAGCCAGAGACCAAGCCAGGGTTGTTCTGGGATTAAACAAAATGTGCCAGTGTCCAGCGGGGCAAGGCAGCACCTGGCACCAGCTGCATAAAAGCAAATAAACACCATAGTGTCTACACAGCTTCGCTTTTTTTTTTTTGGTGTGTGTGTGTGTGAAAGTCTACAGCTCACTGACCTGTTTTGCAGAGTTGCGCTCTCTGTGAGCTTGTTCATCATCTTGCCACTTCTTCTTTTAGTATATCCTCTGCAGACACCCCCACCCCTCCCGTTTTGCTCTGCTTTATCAGTAGTTTCGATTTCATTTCCTGTGCGAAACTTCATATGGTTAAAGTTTCTGTTCCAGTTTTTTTTCTTGAAGGAAAGAAAACAACAACAGTAAATTAAACATCGGGGTGCTTAGGAAATCTCTGATGGCTGAAGGCCTGTGAGCAGCAGTGCCCTGGCTGAGCCCCGAAGTCACCCGAGTACCACAATTTGGTGGCAAAGGTCGTTGCTTCACCTTAGCTCCTCATCTTAAAAGTCTGCAGCTCATTCCTGTCACTGAATCGTACTTTTGCTGATGATTATTGCCAGCCTGGAGGAAAAATCAAGACCGAAATCAAAAGTAGCTCACTTATTAAGTTTTAGACTTTGTGGGTCTGTGCTCAGGGCTTTGTAACCTTCCCAGACTTTATAGCCCTGTAACGGGGCTAACATTGCTGATGGCGGGTGTGTAAGAGCTGTTTTCCTGGTACAAGTTGGCTGGCCATTTTCCACCCACAGTGCTGTGTTGCACAACTCTTCCTTCCATTAATGTATTCTAGAAAAAAAAAAAAATCAGGTGTTATGCAGATGGGGCAAAGGAACAAAGAAGAAAGGATTATTCTCCTCCACCGATGGTGTTGGGATCTAGATTTGTGGGAATAAGGTACTGTATGACATGTTTAAACAGCTGCCACAGGTGGGATAGAAATCAGTTATTGTTTAAGTTAAGATGAATGGATAGAGGCAATAAAACCACAACTCCATCTTTGTGTGGAGGTGGCCTAGGCAGGTATGGCAACAGCCTGGTTACAAAGCTGATCAAAGCCATCGGTGGATATGGAAAACATGGCTTGTTTTTCCAAAAACACATAATCTTATACATAGATCTGGTTTTTACTTAGTTGGAAAACATACTGAAACAGTACTGAAACATACTGAAAAAAATCTTCAATTATGAGAAAGCCCTGAACACTACCATTAGTAAACTCAGTAAACTTAAGGCTAAATTTAGAATTAGTTGAAAAAGCAGGTGAAGGTGGAATGATTTATTCCCAAGAAAAAAAAATAACTTTGAAATAATGAATTCGTACCTTTTATTGCACGTTTGCTTCACTAAATGGCTACTTTATTGTTTCTCTCCCCCGCACTGGGGCACTGCTCAGTTGCCGTAGCACAGAGATTGCTGTTTGACATTAACATGTGTTGCAAGTGCCTTGCAGATGTGTCACAGAGAATCAATACGTTATTAATCACATGCAAAAAATTCAATAGACACAGTGCACACCACTGACTATTTAAGTTCCTAAGCTTTGTGGGCTTTAAGGTTTTTGCCTTTTTTATAGCAGGATGAGGGACATCCCTTATAGATTTTGTTGTGGTTTATTTGTGGCAGTAGAACTAGTTTAACTAAATCTGGTTTACTAGAGAATTGCAATCCACTCGAGAGCAGACCCTCAGAATCAAAAACAGTGTATGAAAATGCTCATTCCTTTGGTCAGAAGTTGTATAACTGCAGGATACAAGGTGATTGAAGAGTCAAGAATGTGCACAGCTCCCTGAATCTTCTTTGACAATGCCCATCTCCTTTGGAAAGCCATCACCCTGCCACGCCACTTGGATATACTCTTGCATTTTGTCAAGGGTGCTCTCTTAAAGATGACGGCCTCGAGAGGTGGTGTCACCTGGTGAATTTAACGTTTTTTCACCTTCACAATGGGAGAGCTGGTACAGCAGAGGGAGCACGCGGGGAAGGCAGCAGGGAGCTGGTGCTTCTTTCCAGCTTATTGACAGTCAGGAGGCTGTTAGCTGGCACACCCGGAGACATTAAATTAGGTCAGCAATTGGCTTCACATGAACAAAACCAAGTGTTAACTGGATGTTCTCCTGTACGTAATCACCAGGACAGTGTACGAGGAATGAGCGGTTTCCCTTCACTCTCCCTGCCTCTGCCAACCCTTGCTTTCACACTCTCCTTCCCTCTGGTCCTCTTTGCAAGAGTTGCCCTTGGGCTTCTTCGAGTAGGGGACAGAGCAGGAGGACCACAGCTCTCTGGCGGAGGATGCTTGGTTTCTCACTGGTGCACAGGAGACACTGTGCCCACAGAGGATTTCAGCAGGATGGAGTCGTAACCAGTGTGATGCTGCGTGCCAGTCCTCTGCTTCGCTGCATCCCGTGCTCTTCCTCACTGACCGCTGCTGGGGGCCAGGGCTGCCCTGGGCCATCTCCCTGGGGAATCGGGCTCCGTCCCTCTGAGGCTGGGAAGCATCACCTTTGCTTCAGCCCTTGTGGTGAGGGCCAGGGTCCTGTTCCCTCTGAAATCCATTGGACTTTGTGGAGATTCGTTCTCCTTTCTACCCCACACAATGGGAAACGAGTTTCTGATTTCCTCCCGGTCCGGATTTAGTTGTAACTGCTTTGTTCTTTCACATAAATAAGTAGAATAAAATGAGCATCTAGAGTATTGCGTGACTGCAGATTTTCTGCTGCTGAAATCTGAGCAAAGATGCAGGATTTTATAACAGCTCTGTGCTGTGACATGGTACCTATTTGAAGCATTCGAAGAGCATGAATGGAAACACCAGCAAGAAAAAAGCATGTGGAGAAAAAAAGATACCTTTTGTCCAGACCACAACTGGTGAAAGAAATTGCATTAAGCTGTAGGCTTCCCTTTCAGGATAGACTTCAGCTTCATAAAGGAGTACATTTTGCTCCTAGAAAATTTTCAATAGCAGGTTTTCCAGTGAATCTTAGAAGACTAAAAAAAGTGTCATAGTGAAAAAAAAAGTAAATGATGAAAAAGTGAGAAGGGAGATGGCAAAAGTTGGAGGGAAAACTGAGAAAGAAGAAAGGACAAATGGATAGATGTTTAGATTACTACCCATACCCAGGGAAAAGTAATCAGAAAAAGAGGAGTCCATTAAAGACAAAGAGAAGAGTAAGATGTAGTTCAGGGGATTTTTATAGGCATTTTTAAGAAGAGAGGCAATGTGTGCAATAAAGGGAGCGGTATTATTTTTCAGAAAATGTAGGTATCTTGTTCAACGAAGCAGAAAGAACTTGGATATGAGTTAGGGACGATAAATGATGTCAGGTGCTCTTTGGATACTGGTGTGGCCTCGAGGGCTGCCAGACATAAAGGCTTTTTCTTCTGCAGATCAGAAAGACTTGCACTGAAGCCATAAGTTTGATCAAGGGGCTGTTTATTTTAATCGTGTATTGATTGGCTTAACCACACCGCTCCAGGAGGGAGGGAAAGCTGTCAACATCAAGAATTACAGCTTTCAAAGTTCCAAGTAATCCTAGGAAATGAGCCAAACATAATAAATGCAGTTTTATTCGGGACCTGATCCTACTACTGTTGAAATCAATAGCAGCTTTTCCATTGCTCTCAATGAGAGTAGGAGCTGCTTATTTGAAGAGCAGCTCTAATCGAGCAATCAGGGCAGCTGATTTTGAAATATTCATGAATATGAATATCAAATAATAATTTTAAAAAGAACCAACCCGCAAATGGATTGGCAGATCTAGGAAAGCTCAATTTTTTAAAGAAGGTTGACTTAAATTTCCAAGATACAAAAGAAAAAAATGGAAGAAAAATAAGAGAGATGGTAGTGTCTAAGGAGGCAGTGAGCTTAAGCAGGGTTAAAAAAATTAATTATAATGTGATAAACAGATTTCTTTCAGAAGTTATTGAGACAGAAGAGGAGAGAGCACTGAGAAGATGAAGACATACAGAATACACAGGCTGAACTCAGTTGAAAAGGGTCCTTGAAAGCAAAAGTAGTGGTGGTACACATCACACTGCAAAAATAGTCCATAAAATCTGCAGTACAGTCATTCCTCAGGCAGCATTCCCAGCAAGGTCAGAGACACTCTGAGGACGTACTTTGCTTTTAGTTCTCTAACAGAAGAAGAATCTAGAAAACAAATGTTGAGTTATGGTGCTAGTCAGCAATCCAGTGTGTTGGATCCCTATTCAAAGTCCATGTGCACTGACCAAAAAAGAAGTAGCTCCTTTGCTGTGGTTTCTGGTCTTCAGACGCAAGACAAGGCATGCATTTTAGCATGTGTAAATATTTACAAATACATATTTGTGTGTACAGGCAGACTTTGATTTTCGTGTCTCCATCAGCAGTTGGAAAACCATTGTTTTGAAGACTTGACTTTTAAAGATTATTAAGCGAGGTAGCATCCATGATGAATTTGTCTTCAGGGCTTCTCCTGGAAGGTGTTACCCTGTGTTGGTCACCTGTCTCTGGCTGTAAGAAGCTCGGAGCAGATCATTACTGTAATCCCAAAGCAGAAACTGAACAGTGTATTTTCAGATGTGTAATCCATGGGTTGTCTGTCAGAAAAAAATCAGTGGTTCAGCCGTAACGTGAGTTGTGTCTGTTCCGACAACCAGCGGGTCCTGATGGCTTTCCCCCATCTGCATCTCTCATCGTCTGATCCCTCTGCCCAGTGCCTCCCCCATCCCCTACCCTTCATTTTTTGCATGTTATGAAGGATTACATTTCAATGCCCATGTTCTGTAAAGGGTATGGGTTATCTGAGGTACAGGCTGTACGTGCAAAGAGACGATAGCTGTAGCACAGTAGATGGCCCAAGCTGGGTTGGCTGCGAAAGCGCTCTGCTTGTGGCTAATCTTTTGGTATTTTCAGCTGCGCGCCTAAGAGTAATCAGTCACGGGGGGCAGTAAGTTTGGGTTATTGCAGAGGTATTTCACGTAAGGAAATCTGTCCACCAGCCACAAGGGATAGATGCAGATTCTCCTGCAGAAGGAGAGGAGCCCTTGAGGTGCTCCAGGCCACACCAGGGAGTGGATGCTTGAGAAGTGCAAAGCACCTGTGCTTGCTCCCTTGTGCTATTTTTCCACGTTTTATCAGCATCAATTTGACGATCAATACCTTCATCCTCAGTGAATCAGGGTTTGTACCCGTGCATGTGAGAGCAGATCCTGGGCCTGGCCCAGTCTGGATCCTTTTTCCTCTTGCTTTCGGATCAGGCTGTAGCTGTTTGGCTGGACTCAGCCTAGTAGCACACTGTAAATGGGAGACTTGACTGCTGCTTTTTATTTATCTGTATTAAGTTCATCAGATGAAGCCAGAGCTTCCTGGGGCCATCCGAAGCTTCCTGGAGGGGGTACTCTCACAGGCAGATGTGGCTCCTGAAAGGCAGACATGTGTCTCCAGGAGGCAGACATATGCCTCAGACTTGGGTTGCTCCTTTTGGACTATGTGGTTGTAAGAGCATTTTCTTACAATATATTTCCTTGGGGGAATCAGATGGACTTAGATCTCGGATACCATCCCCACTAAGTGATACAGTAAAAATAACCTATTATTCTCCGGTTCTGACCTGGGCGGTGACAACATATTGTTTCAGCATCTCTGTCAGACTATTTCCCTTAAGAGATATTTTAACCTCACCCAGTGGGACATAACTAAAGGAAATGAAACTCCAACCCCATTAAGGAAAAAGACAATGCCTTTCACTAAACAAACTTGATTTTCTTGGCTTTTCTTCGCCAAGGAGAATCGCCTGTACCCCCCACCCTTGCAGCCTTTGTAGACAGTTCCTGTAATTGGGAATGGCTGGGTGGACACCAATGGTTGGCAGCAAAGGGGGATAAATCCGACATCCCTTGAACGTGACATGGGCTGGGACCACAGTCCCAGGTGGCCTCTTAACGTCAATTCCTATGGTACTGGTCGACAGTACGTGCCTGCCAGCCACAGCTGCCGGCCCTTGGAACACAATTGGGATTTTAGCAAGACTAGATAAGAGATACGCAGTAAAACTGGGCTGTTACCAGTTTTGTGCAGGGGTTGGACAGGTACTGTACTGTGCCCCACTAGCAAGAGCTGGTGACTTGCAACAGAGTTGTGGTGGTCCATCTCCTGGCACCCCAAAAAGCAAGCGTGACCCTTGAGGATTTGTCATTGGTGGGCTAAGGGAAAGATCAGGATCCCATCTTCACACTCCAGCTAAGGCTGAAACAAAGTTTACACTCAATAATTAGGTTTTCAAGCATGACCGTTCATTTGAGGTATCTTAAGACAAATTAAAAATCCCTTTTTAAAAGGCAGTCCCACAAAGTTATGAAGTAGGAGCTGAAAAGGCACTGTTTCACACTTTGTGTGCAGCTCATTAGGACAAACCACGGGGTGATCATCTTGTCCCAGGGAGAGCTAGAGTTTACAGAATCCAATCCATTGGTCAGGCTTGCAAACTCTGGTTAGAACTGAGTAACACCTGGGTCAAAGTAAATCTGCAGGCAAAAAGATTAGAGCTGGCAGAAAAACAAAGAACTCTGTGTCGCAAGATGAAAGTAGATTGCAAAAAATTGTGATCCTGGAAGAGTTTTTAATCTCGGAGGTGGCTAATGTCTGTAGGTCCCCTCATTTTTTTTGACATAAAGGTAGCCCGTGTGCCCAGTGTTCTGTTTCGGGGTATTTCTAGTATCAGTCCCCACGGGGAGCAGTTATGTTCCTATTTCAAAACCTTAAGCCTGCGGGGATCTCCAAATCCATACATCTCTGTGCCCTGTTAAGCAGGTTAATGGCTGTCCCAGCAGTTCACCAAAAAATGGTCTGAAAAACAAGAGTGTACCCTAAATACTGAGTTACTCTCTTGCACACTTTCTTCCCCTGTTGATGAGTGTTTCAGTAATAACCCCTGTGTACAACAGCTTCCATGAGAGACAGCCCGAATGCCCTCCATTCCTCAGCCCAGAATAGCCTGTTGCCTGATGGTTATGACATTCTCCAGCAAGATGAAAGATAGGGATTCAAGCAGCACAAATAGCTAAAGAAAGTGAAGTTGGGCGTTCTCCATGCCTGGTTGCTGCTGCAGTGAGAACAGGACATCAGCCACCTTGTAGGTACCTGTTGGAAGAAAAGTTTTTTTTTTTTTTTTTTTTTTTTTTCTTTCTCCCTCAAGAGATGACTCCAGGGGATGATGCAGGGTGGTACCTGTTTGGGGCTTGGAGGGAGATACAGATGTCCTGGGGAGGTTAGGACTACTGCGAATCCCTCTTGGAGGCACCCCCATTAATCTCCGTGCATGGTACTAGGAACACAAGTTAGCTATTGTGATTAGTTCCCCAAAGCAACTAGGTGCCTAAAGGCTGTCGTAGAGCTGGCTCTATCGTTTTTATTCAGTTACTACACTACTTTTTCCCATACCAAGTCTCTAACAGCAATCAGTAGGAGATATTGTAGGGGAATATGTGTCCTGCCCTCACACCCATACAGTGGGTGGCGATGACCCATCACCCTGTGATTAACTTTCTCCTTCTATGAGCTCTCTCTGCTGTTGGTCAGGAGTATTGCAGTTGCTCCTGTCACCTCTGTGCAGCCAGCAGTGGCCTTTTTCAAAAAACGGTAGAAAGTCATAACGGTTAGCATTGTGTAGATTAAAGTCCCTTTTTAGATCAAGGCCTGATAGGCGACTGCTGTCGCAATAGCTGCTTTGCAGAGGCCACCAGTATGTCAGCAGGGCGAATACCCGAGCTGCTGTGGTTGGCAAAACTGTTAGCCTTCTGAAACTTTCCGTGGTGGATGGAAAGATTTACGGGTACAGTGATGCATATCTATCTCAAAATCATGTTCGAATTAAAAACTTCCTGCAGAGCTAATGTCAACTCAGGTTTCAGGTCACTGCCACAAGCTGTATCAGGTTAGGGATCAAAACCAGCAAGCAGCTACAAGGGAAGCTTGCAGCTATCAAATGGGATAATCTGTAGCCTGATTTTTTTACGACTGTGCACCAGTAATGACATGTACAAGCAGAGAATGGTTGTGGTCTGGAATAAACTTGCTGGTTCGCCTGGTTCTGGTGAAAATTTCATGTGCTTTTCAGTCTCAAAACACCATGCAAAAATAACCAGTCAGATCCAGCTAAAGTCACTTGGGTTATGTGGGGAATGAATTGGCCTCATATGCTGGAGATCTGAGTTAACATAAAAGCTACAAGTTGTTCCTAAATTGTTTTCATTAGCAAACCCTGGATAAAAAGGCACTTTATGTTAGAGTAAGTCTTTGTGATACTGTTTTTTTGAACATCATAAATGATATATATAATTTATAAAACCAGCTATGGTTTAATATGCTTTGGGTTTTGCATCAGGTGACTCATGCCATCGACTTTTTAATTAACGAAGAAGCCATCATTCTGGGCAAACTGTTCAATTGCATAGGTGCATATAAGACAATAATTGAATATAAAGGTTTATTTTTGTCCCTTTATTGATGTCGAGGGAAAAGAGTGCAGTTATGAAAATGGAATAAACTGAAAAGATTCCTTCAGTTCCTGCAGGTTGATTAGAACAGATGACTTTCCATTCCAGTTTTTATGAATGTGTAGTTTTCTGAGAGCTTTATAATACTTCAGGGAAAGGAAATTGCAGGCAATAAATGATACAGGATGATTCAGGTTATTGGGAGATAGAGGAATAGGTTTTATCTGGAAAGGTGAGATTTACTGTTCTGCTGTATTTCACTTAAATGTTTGGGAAGGAATCAGATGCAGTGATTTGTATCTTATTATGGGCATGGAAACAGCACGAGATACTTGCTCAGTAACACCATTTGCTGATGCATTGTGCAGTCCTTACACACCTTGTGCCTGCAGGCAGCAGGTAGGCAGCGCTGTCAAAGCTTCGCTATCCCCTACGTGGCATTGCCCGCAGAGAGGTGACTGCAGAGTCCGGGGTGGTTTGGCTCTCCTGGTCAGTGAAGGTAGATGTATTTTCATAGCTCAGCTTGATAAACAGCACTGATTTTTATGGAGTGTATTTGCTTAAACAGTTGTTGCAGTGTTAGAGAGCTCTACCAGTAAAGACTGTTTAATAAACCCAGGATAATTTCTTTTTTTCTATGTAGAAAGCAGAAATATGGCAACAAAGGAAAAGCTTCAGTGCTTGAAAGATTTCCACAAGGACATCCTCAAACCTTCCCCCGGCAAGAGCCCGGGGACACGGCCTGAGGATGAGGCAGAAGGAAAGCCGCCCCAGCGGGAGAAGTGGGCGAGCAAGATTGACTTTCTGCTGTCCGTGGCTGGTGGATTTATTGGTTTAGGCAATGTCTGGCGGTTTCCGTATCTCTGCTACAAAAATGGCGGAGGTGAGTATTTCTTTATTTCATTCTCATGAATCAATCTGTCTGCCTTATGCTTACTCTTTTTCAGTGCCTTCATCCGATTTTTGAAAAGAATAATCAGACATCTGTTTTCTGCCTTCCTCACCAGTCTTTGGGAGAGATTTATTACTTTATTTTGTGTTATTTTTAATTTTTTTTTGTTAAAACTTAGTTATGAAAAAACAACAGCAATTTAAAATTTTATATTAATGAACCTTTTCTGCTCTTTTACTTCTGCTACAATTGAGTCTGAGTTTTAACCATAAGGTACACTGTTAATATAGACTAGTAGGATTTCAGATGAGTGGATTTCAGAACAAGAGCATTCTGAGCCATGTGAAACTGTTGTGTACATAACCCCATTGTTATTGCAGATTTTCATTTTAAAAAGGTAAGAAAATGCCCTTTCCATCTTAATATACCCATTCCACTTGCAGAGTTTGAGTATGAGCAAAAATACTCCAGAATAAGATTATTGTATACTGATATTAAAGTAGCAAATATGTTTCTTTGTTTATATATTTCTGTTAACACTTTTTAGACTATCTTGTGTAAAGTCACCCACTTAATCTCAATTCTGTGCTATGGTATTTTCTCAACAGGTGCATTTCTTATACCTTATTTCATTTTCCTGTTTGGGGGAGGTCTTCCCGTGTTTTTCCTGGAGGTGGTGCTAGGACAGTATACCTCTGAAGGTGGAATTACATGCTGGGAAAAGATCTGCCCTATTTTCACTGGTTAGTACATCTTGTTGTGCTTTACTGCTTCAAGACACCTCTGTAAACCATATGCAGCAACACTGTTCCCCTCATGTCCATTAATTCAGCTATTTGTTGTAGTAATTGAGGTATGATATTGGTTCCTGGAAAGGTAGAAGTCAGAGAGTCTGAAGGACAAAGAAAGGTATTGATTTTGATGCTATCATCTTGTTAACTGGCAAAACTGCTGATAAGCAGGAAAGAAATTGCATATTACACCTTAGAAAGGCGATTGCACATTTTGTTCACAGGTATCAGAGAAAGTCTTGTTTCAGAAGGCTAGATGGCCTTACTGAAAGCCTCTTTAAATTATTATTCTGGTCTGGAAGTCAAAGTCCTTCTGCCATATGAAAGCTTATCATTGGCATCATCTGTCTGTTACTGACACAGCCAAAACCTGGACAGCATTTTTGGGTAGGATTCAGGAACAGGACTTTTGTCATAACTGAGCAGGTCCTGGCAACCAGGCATGATGGTCTGATGTTCTTGAAGGGCCTTTGCTGGTGAGTGAAGAATCACTCACTGCTCAAATGAATTATACAAATGTTGCTCTGGAAGTGAATTAAGATGAAAAAGGAAAAGCCAGGTTAGCAAAATTACCAAGGATGCCCATCTTTGTGAATAAATTACCCTTTACAGCGGGACAGCACTGGCAGAGTCGTTTGGAATAATTGCACTAAACAGAGCAGCACTCTTCAAATCCCATTTGGAAAGAGTGGGCACTTCACACTGACGTGTCTCTAGCTCTGCCACTGTTGCTGTTCCAGGCATTTCTCTTCCCTTATGTCACCCCAAGCAGAAGTGGGGGCTTTCTCCCTGGCTCACACTCCCACCTAATACTCTGAACACAGCTGAAGTTGATGTAATTGTGCTGTTTTAGCTCCATTTTCTTCCTCCTCCTCCCACTTTTATGAAGTCTTTTTTTTTTTTTTTTTTTTAGGAGGAGGAGGAAGGAACATTCCTTGTTTAAATAGCAATCTCCCAGGCATCCATAAAGAGAAATTGTAGCTCTAATAATGTGACGAGCTGTGTATCCAGAATGAAATGCAGCTGTACAGAATAAATAATAGTTGCTGTGCTTGTTTTCACCTGGTATAAAAATAATCTCTGGTGGTAAAGACTCCTGCTGCAATAAGGTTTGAAATTGTAAAATATGAGGCAGGTATCCCAGGTGCTAGGGTAGCCAGCAGAGTGATGTTAAAGGGAACCTTGTAGGCTTTTCTTCCTCATGTAAGAATTTGCTCTAAGTTTTTAAAGGAAATATCTTTTTTTTTTTCCCCCCTGTTATTCCTAAATGACAACTTTGGAAGCTTTTTGGAGCTAAAAGATTTTCAGTAGATGAGGGTTTTCAGAGTCCTTTCATCTAAAAAAATAGTGACTGCTTCTGACTTAAGATGTAATATAAATCTGCCAGTAGAGCTAAACTGCCGAGCTAGGAGAGAGATACCAGACTCAGGAGAACAGCTGTGTATTTTAATTAAAGCCTGCACCAGAACAGCATTCTGCCACCTCCCGAAGTCATGTAGGACTCACCCTTATCTGCCCATGACCCTGCTTTTAAAAACAAACAGGGAACATTTTTTATCGTCAAATATTGATAGCAGAGTTAAACATTGATCTAATTAACCATAACAGCTACAAAAAAAATATCATGCTTCCTTTGAACAAGTGAAATTGGGGCAGAAACAGCAGCTTTGTTATTGACAGCTTTGGAATTTTCCTTTTTGACTTACTCAATTTTTTTTTTTTTTTTTTTTTTTTTTGCACAATAGGCTGAGCCGAGCCAGTCGCTGAGTGGTGCAGGGGCTGCCCAGCCGAGCTGCCTCCGAGGAAGCTGGCTTGGGGGACAGTGTGACAAGAATGAGGTTGCCCACGTAGGTGCTTAAGAAGTGAGGTGGTGTAGCTCCCAAATAAGCAAAGCATGATGCCTTGACTTCCTTCTACTAAAACTTGAAATAGCTGGGTTAGTGTTAAATTGGGTAGTACCATGCTGCAGACCTCCCCTCCAATGTCAGCAAACCCCAACCAGAAACTCAGCCCTGAGTGCCAGCTCTGTAGAGATGGTGGCAGGTCTGTGCTTATGTCAGATTGAGTTGAGTTGCACTGAGTTTCCATAAACAGTGTGGTAGAGCAGGATATGAGTCCACAACGCAGTGGGAATAGCACCAGCTCCACGAGATCACAAGGCGCCCTAGCAAGAGGCGTGTGTCACACCTGCATGTGTTTTTTTTCTCTCCCTCTCCCGTCAGGAATTGGTTATGCTTCCATAGTGATTGTGTCCCTTCTGAATGTGTACTACATCGTGATCCTGGCCTGGGGACTCTACTACCTGTTCCAGTCATTCCAGAGCGTCCTGCCGTGGGCACACTGCCACCAGAAGTGGAACACGCCGACCTGCGTGGAAGACACTCTCAGGAAGAACAAAACACTCTGGATATCACTGAATGCCACTAACTTCACCTCTCCTGTCACGGAGTTCTGGGAGTAAGTACACCCTCTTCCTGGTGTCTTTGGGACATTTCAGTGGCATGCCAGAGATCAGGCCTGGGATTTTATGGAAGCCCTGTGGGTAATGTTACATAGGAAAAGAGCATTACTTTGGGTGTCAGTTGTTTGACCTGTGTTTGCTACCGGTTCTCACCCATCTTGAGACAGACTGGGAAGTCTGGGAGTGGTGGAGGAAGGTGTTAGATATGTAACTGCGTTCATCCTAGAGCTTACAGGGAGCCCAGCACAACTTCTGGTTTGGAAGAAAACTTGTTTCCTTCTTGGTTGGGATTCTCTGAATGCAGCATGAGAAAAGAAGTAATTTCAGATGCTGTGACAGCAGGGATTTAGAGTGGAAACAGTGACAAATCACCACCTTTGTGGTTGCTTCTCCCTCTTCCCCAGCTGTTAACATTTCCAGTACACTCTGTGAAGTTATAACACATCTCTTATCAGTCTGACAATGAGACAAGGCATTGACCTCAGCAATAAAACTGACAGAGGTGGTGGACGTTGTCCTGTACTCTGGGTTTCTCAGGTCATCTTTGTTACATCATTTTTCTCTGCAGTCCCTAAGGAGACTGCTTTGCCAGATGCCTTCATTTCATCAGGCCTAAACTCTTTATTCCCATTTCTCTCTTATTTTTCAAGTTGTAAATTATATTGCATAACCTGATTTCTGAACAGGTATGACCTCAAATCTCTGTGTGTTTATACAGGCATCAAAACATAGCAGCAGGGGAAGACACCTGTAGGGAAACTTAAATCCAAAGGATCTACAAGTAGCATAGGAAGAAATTTTTTTTTTTTTTGTTTGCTCAGATGGTCACTTAACAGTAGAAATAGTTTCTGGCCCAGCTTGGCTTTTTCAGCATGTTTAAAGTCCAGATTGGTCCCTGATCAACTTGTACCTATTTCTCTATTTTTTAAAAAGAAGCATCAGCCAATAGTCCCTGCAGAAAGGATGTTCATGCTTGAAGATATTTGGCATGTGTTAGGTTTATATAAAAAAAGAAAATTATTAATTTGTTACACAAGAGCCAAAATACAAAGGGCAGACTGGATCTATAATGAATGATTTGTCAAAAGGCACCAGTGACCAGTGTGAGAGGGGGGTGCAGGCTGTAGGAGCAGTCCTTTTCTCCTTTTCACTGTGCCATGAGCACTGCATTTCCATGCTGAGTGGCAGATACTTTTCCAGGTGACTTCCTCCCATGTAAATATGGAGAGAGTTGGAAAAAATTTGTTAAATGATACCTTTGGATATTTTAGGGGAATTTAGATGCAAATTGTAGTAGAATAGGAAGCAACTGTCACTCCTTTGGATTCTCCCACCATGCCTTTGTGACTGAGGACCTTGAAGCCAAATGAGTGGCTGGCTTGGTAGGATGTTCAAAGGTCTCCTCAAGGCCTCCCTAAGAAGCATGAGTCCACAGTGCTGCCCCTGAAATGGAGTTGCTCTCCCAGAACTTCAAAAGCACTGTGTTGATCATCAGTTTTGTGCAGTAATTTTGCTCGCAGGTCCTCTTGGACCTGGGATCAGCCGTGGGCTTAGCAGCCTCCTGATGTGTCCATGGGGTTGTCTTCCTGCTCCAGAAGCTTCTGCTCCTGTAATGCGCAGATTTATGGGCCAAGTTGTCTCCCTGCAGCCCCAGGTGGCATGTCCACTTCAGGGGACTGAAGATGCCATAGCAAAAGAGAATAGGTCTGGGGATTGGAAAAGGGGTTGTAAAAGAAATAGTGGGGGCTCCAGGACCTCGGGGGACACCAGAGCTTTCTGTGTAACAACACAGCGGGTATGTGGTCAAGGGTCTTATGGCAGGGAGCCTGTCCCCATGGGAGCACATTACGGGTGAAGCTTTTAGTTAACTTTCCTCTAAAAGAAAACAAGTTTTTGTCCTCAGAACTCCCCTGCAAGCTGAACCAAATCCTCCCGTAGACACAGCCCAACAGATGTAGTCAGGCTGGAAGTGCCTGAGGCTGGAGGACAAATCCTTGATCCTCACAGCACTTTCCCCTTCCCTCTGTCTTGCCCTCTCTCTTTCTGTAGCACAGCTGGATGGAGCAAAGGTTGCTCAGTGATCAGTGCTCGTGTGGGCAACTCTCTTGCGTTTTGCAGGCACTTTAACTTTTGTCCTCATATAACAGTTTTAACCGTGATGAAATGAACTCTTCCCTGGAGTCATGCTAGGGAGGAGTTTGGCTCCGTAATCCTACTAGTACAGACATACTGTCCATAGCTCACTGTTTCATCATGAGTGAAACTGCCCTTAACGGAGCAAGCTGCCTTCGGGACTCATGGCACTTACAGAAGTATTAAAAATAGCTGTTCTCTCTGCATCAACAGCTATTGGTGTCTTAAAGTAAGAACAGAGATCATGCAGAACTGTTGTAATTAAAGTTGCATAGCTTTCACACGGTGCAGGCACTTAGTATCCCCAGGTTTTCCCCAGCTGTGCTACTATTCTTTACAGTTCTTAAATTAAAAATAATTTGAAGATATTTTAGGTACTTTGCCATCATAGACAATGCCAGCTGCCAGCCAGGCAGCTACCCACATCGAAAGGACAGGTCAATAAATAGTCTTTAACTGAAGATATCCATCTGCTTTGTGGCACAGTTAATTCAGGGGTTTGTGAGTATTTGGTTTCTGAAACCCAATGCCATTTTTATTGTGGGACATTTATGTCGTGTCCTCATCAGTACTGCTTTGTAAAACTAATGCTGCCCAGATACAATTGACCACGCTGATGCATTAACCTCTTCGTGTTGAATAACACGTGTCCTTCTGAGCCTGGCTGGACATATAGTACAGCCTGACATTTCAGTTCATTTGAATTAATGTTCTGTGCAAATCACATGCTTGCTTGAGCAGCAATAAAAGGGGGTTAAGCAAATCTGGCTTTGTATCAGGAGACTTACCTCTTGGTATTATCACATGCTTCGTGTCTTAGTTCTAAAGATTTTATTTTGAGGTCCAAAACCTTAAAGGCTTACACATGTATTAATACATAAGGGATAAGTGTTATGGGATAATTATGGTTGAACAAAACCTCTGATTGTCTGGTGCTGGCCAAGTGTTTATAAATATTTGGTAATCAGCAGACTTTATTCGTTCAAATCCCAAGAAAGACCATCACATGCTGATGGCATGTAATCCCAAAGGGAGCAACACAAAAACTAAACAAAATCTAGGGCAGCTGTCTCTGCCTTAGGGGCAAACTTGAGTTTTAAAAATTGTTTCATATTCTCCTTCTAATATTCTGGTACAACTGATTCAGTGTTAGTTATTCTTGTCCATCCAACACGAAAGGGTGCTTCGCCTTTCCTGGTACAAAAGGTCCTGTCTGCATTCGCTTGATTAATGAGCTGGAATATCCTTCAGGGATTGCATAACTCTCCTAATTTTATTTTTGTTTATGTTCTACAGCCAGTTAAAGCTCCTATTACATTTCCATATTGCACATCACTAGAACATATTAGTGTATCAACAAGGTTCAAGAACTCATGTTTACAACAAATGGCCCCAGCCTGTTGTCCCATTGATTATATATGATTGACAGTTAACGACAGCATCAAGGCTATAAATTAGAATTAGTAACAGCTTCGTATATAAATGCCATGACGTTAGTTGAGCGGGCTTGCCTGAATCTAAGCAGCAGTGTGTTGTGTAACAAAACTGCAGAGCTACCAGCATAGCCTGGCTTGTGCTCCTTCCTGAACTTGAATTTTCAGGGTATCCCATATCCAGGTTGAGTCCTTCTGCGGCAAAAATGAGTTGGTTTAGATTTCATGAAACAATTGTAACGCTGAGGGTCCCCTGGTAATTCTGAGTGGATTCCTCGAGGTAGTTGGTCTTCGTGAGATGAGATAATGCAGGACAGAGAAAGCCAGCACATCACTTAGTGCACTTGCTGCCTCACCACAGCAAAGTAACATGTCTGGCTCCATAACCCACTGGGGTGCCCTCCAAAAAAGCTTGAAAGCATTGCTGGGACAAACTCTAGGTGAGGTGACCACTTGCTTTTAGTTCCCTAATAAAAAGCGAAGAAGTTGTAACTGAATGCATTAATAGAGCTCCCTGTTCCAATAAGCATTTGCAGTTAATTATTCATGGCTTCCTGAGAGCTGCCTCTATAGGTTACCTTTCTAATATGAACTGCCCCTTAGACTGGAAAATTGCCATTTATTTTTAAAAAAGCCACAGAAGGTTGCAGCTGAACTTTGTCACCTTATAAATATATTTTCTTCTTTTGTATACGCACAGCAGGTTTCCCCCCGGTTTCTTTAGGCTCAGGTGAACCAGGACTGCAACTTTAGGCCAAATATTCATTACCGAGGGGTTTCTTGTCACTGTTCAATAGCTGTGCTGATTAGGGCAGACTTATCCTGTCTGGTGCCATTAGTCCTTTTCCATAACAAAATACACACATGTTCGGAGAGAATAAAACATTTGGTGTGAGAACACATTCACACAGGTAATCCAAGTGAATTTGGCAAACACAGACACAAAAACAGATGGGTGAGGGTTTGAGTCCTATTAAACTAGCCGACCCCGTTTTTTTTTTTCCAAAAACTAATTGCAGATTTTTCATCGGTGACTTCATTTGCTATTATTTCCATGGTAATAGCAAAAAAAAAAAAAAAAGAAAAAAAAAGTTTAATTAATTCAGAGGAAAAACAAACCACAGTGGTTTGTCTTGTACTGGATCCACACGCAAAGCTGTGCTCGCCACACTGGGCCTGACCCTGGTACAGCACCCAGACTGCTGTGGGCTCAGCTCTCCACAACTTAGGTGAAGGAAAGTGGCTGATTTTTATAGCTGTCTGAAAATAAAATTTAATTAACAATTTGTTAGGTAGCAAGGTCATTTCTCTCATCTTGGGGTAAGGCATTTCTGTTGTAATTGAGGTCAAGCTTCTCCTTGACTTCAAAAAACCTTGCAGAAACTCTTCAGAGTTTAATAGGTTTGTTTGCAGAGTTTTAGCTGAGCGAACAGTAAGAAACAGTTTGTTCTTTCATACATATTTGACAAATGAAGTAAGTATCGGGTATGACAAGGTCTTGTCCAGTGTGTGAGGACAGTGTATGTTGCACAAAAGTAAAAAAAAAATTAGTTTTAAATCAGTATTTAACAGTGCCCCATGGCTATTACCAAAAGAGAGAAACCTTAATGAATTTTCACCCTCGGGAACAGAGGATTTTGATGGCCAGATGTTGCTTCCTTAAGACCCAGCTTAGGAATTTCTTTTTATTTAACCTAAGTGACAGAAGAAGTTTACCAACTATCTCGAGTTAGCTAAACAAGACCGTGCTGAGGGCAGACAGCAGCACGCCCAGGCACTGTCAGGGGGGACTGAGGGGGGAGAGCCGCTAATCCAGCCTTCGCCCCGCAAAGCCGCACAGCGTGATAGCTCCCAGCGTTGCTTTTTCCCTTCCCTTCTTGGGACAGTTTTTGCTAATGAACTGAAAAGGAGGAGAAACACATGGACGCAGGCCCGTTGCAAGTGTCTGTGATGGAGACATCATGTGCAACGCTGCCATGTGGCTTCAGAGCCAGGGCTCGTGGCAGTGCCAGAGCGAGCTGGGCTTGCATCTTCAAGGGAGCAAATGTGAAAGCCACAGTGCTCTGAGTAACATATATAAAATACAGCTCTTTTGTTCTTTCTTACCTCGTGTTGAGGTGGTCACTGGCTGCTAAAAAGAGCTTAAAATTAAATGCTGTGCAATCTATTAACAAAAGTGTACCACAGGCCTAGGTGTAGGGCTGCAAAGCTCAGCTTTCCTCACATAAGCCATGCTGACTTAGCAAGCAGCGTTCAAAGGGCAGGGATCTGCTGCCCTACACACCATCTCAGATCCTCACATCACACATACTCTCAGCCATCGCAACCAGATTCTGCATCAACTGAGCTCCTGCACCTCTCTCTTGTTTTGTTTCCTTTGAAATATTCAGGCGCAATGTGCTGAGCTTGTCCTCAGGAATTGAAGATATTGGTATTATCAAGTGGGATCTAGCACTGTGTCTTCTCCTCGTCTGGGTGATATGTTTCTTCTGCATTTGGAAAGGAGTTAAATCCACTGGGAAAGTAAGTGCTCTTTACCCTTTTTATAATCATTGCAGTTAACAGATGTTAGCAATACTAAGTAATGCTTTGTTAAGGTATTCACCATTTCCTGAAAAAAAAAAAAAAAGACCTATTTTTCCACTGAATAAAAGAGGGATTCAGATTCAACTGACTTTCAGAAGTCATTGCCGGTGCCCAAAATGCTTGTGAGTCAAGTATTCAATTAGAATGGTACCAAGAAGCAGATACAAGCACGGTTTGAGTACTGCTTTGCCTCTCTGAGGACGAGCATCCCGCTGATGCATGTCATGAGCGTGGAAGGTCTTGGGCTCATGATGTGTGGTGCTCTCTGCTCCCCGTCGGTGCTCTCACACCAGCCGAGTTCATTCTCAGTGCAGCGGGGTGGATGTTAACATAGTTGTGGTAGGGATGTTTTAAGTCAGTGGGAACTGGTGGATGCATAGCATTTTTGAAATGCCGTTCACTTACAGAAGAGCTCTGTGTAGACACCGAAGACTAAACTTGGGTACTCATTTAGAAGCACTGTCCTTAACAGAGATCCTGGATAGTTTGAGGTTTTAGTCTCATCGTGTGCTCTTCAGAATCATGTTTTTCTCTAAAGGACAACAGTTAAATCATTCCTGAACCTCACCCTACTCCTGTGCAAGAAACAAATTACAGCAAATCTTGGCCAATCACTTAACAACATAAAGCATATTATTGCACCTTGCATACAGTAGTGTTTTTAAACCTATTTTCATGAGAAAAGGCTTTTGAAGCCATTGCATATGTGTGGCTCTTAGCTGTTGGTTGAGGCGGCATTTCAGGTAAGTCTAACCAGAGGCAGAGAGATCTCCAGATAATAAGTTCCCACACGTTCCTTGTCAGCTAGGTGGAGGGAGCAATCTCATTAGTGTCCCACCTGATTAAAAAACCACAGCATGAACCCATCTTTTATCAGCCCTCAGAGATGTCAGGAAGAATGAGCAATTGCAAATGCCTCAACTGCAGAAAAAGCATCATTTAGCAGTTTTACCTTGTTACACACTGCAGAATCAACCAGGAGACAAAACTCCATAGGAAACCAGACCTCATTAGTTCCACTGTTGACTAAACTACTCGCTCTACTGTCGTTTCTGTCTTGCTTTCTGTGATTTTTATCATGGAGCCTCATTAAAATCATGCTGGTGCCTTACCCTGGCTTCTGGCCAGCTTTGCCCCAAAGAACAGCTTCCACACCTCTAAAGTACACCTTGACAAAAAATGTTTGCTTCTCAGTTCCCTCTGATTGATGTGACCCAGTGAGGTGATTGTGTAAGTTTTATAGTAAAGGTGAACGCAGTAAATCTCCCGCAGTAGCCAAGTGGAAGCACACATTTCTGCAGAACCTTTGGCGAGCCTGGTTTCTGCTCAGTGCAGGTTATGGCAGCACTGAGAGATTATTCCGAGCTCCCAATAGTACATCATTTCAAGCCTGCGTGAAGGTAACAGATTGAAAACACGTCTGTTAAAATCAGTTATCTAAAAACTTGTGTTTTCTGGAAAGCCAGCAAAATGGCCTCATTTCTAAGACAAGACGGTTGGTAGGAATTTGCAGCCTCCTCTCTGCAGCGTCTGAACTCGTGCGGGTGTAGAGCCAAAGCCCATCAAAACCATTGGAAAGTCTCTGGTTGACTCCATTAACTTTGGGGTCAAACAAAAGTAAACTGTAAACTCTAATGGAGGGCTTGAATTATGTGAGAAGGCTAGTTTACTTTAGCAGATGGTTGTTTATAGCACTTCCCTGCTTTCCAGTGTGTTAATGGCTCTTTGGAAAGTGGAAAAAAAAAAAAACAAAAAAAAACCCCACATCGTTTTTAAATCTCATAGTAGCATTTTGGACAAATAAACATGAAATCATGAGAAAAAATAATAGTTGTGCTTATGCTTTGGATAATCTGCTTGATCTTAAAAATTCCTCCAGTGTTACGAGAGAATCTTTACCTGCAGCACATAGTCCACTTTCTGACTGTTTATTCAGTTCTGCAAATACACCAAGGCATATATTTTTCTTGTCAGAAAACTTCAATTTTTCATAGGCCTGGCTTATATTAAAAAAATAAGAAATCGCAGAAATCCCCCTTTTACCCTTCTGGTTTTGGTGAAACTGGGCTAATGTGTAGTATATATTATTTGTCAGTGGAAAATATACAGATAATTCAAGGAGAGAATTAAAAAGGACATGTATGAAAAGATTTCCTTTTCATTTTATGAAATCAGTCCAGCTCTGTGAATTATTATGGCAATGCAGGCTTTGAGTTCTCGTCATTATTCTCGGAGGACACACTTAAGAAGAAAAATGGTGCATCCCACGAGCTTTGCTGTAGTTAAACAAATTCTGGAAAACAAAAATACATTTTAACTCATGGCAGCAAACTGTAATTACCTGGGGGGATCATCTGACTCCATGAAAAATGCCCTGTCTTGGACAGTAGTGATTCTTGACTGTAACACAGTGGTTATATAAAAAATGAGAGAAAGCACAGATGAGCAAAGAAAACAAAATGTTAGAGGTCAAAAAGCGTTGGTCTAAAGATAGAACTGTCAAATGCAAGCTCAATTAACCCTCGCACTGGAGATTAAAGCAAAGAGCTCTTTCATCAAATGAATGAGAAGATAACAAGAAGCAGGCTGTTATTAAAAGGGAGTGGGAATAGAGGTTAAAGATAATGAAGACATATTCTCAAACTGGATGAATAGAGCCTTAGTTTCCAATAATGATGTTGCTGAATAGGCAGCAAGGGCACGAATGAAGTTATGGGACTGGAAATTACCACTGTTGAGGCTGATGCCAACCTGAAGGGCTTCATGCATTCGAGGTGATGGGAAGGGGAGACACAGGAGCATGGACTGAATTATCTTCGTCTCTGAAAGAAGTGCCTTGTGAAGTTGCCTGCAGAAGCAGTAGTGAGGCTGCACAGCAAGATCAGAGGTAGCAGCAGAGCTTGCAAAACAGTTTGCAAAATAAAGAATGAGGTAATGCTTCAGGCGCCCTCAGTGAGGAAATCTCTTCAGCTTCCCTGTCAGAGGTGCACTTGTCATCTGAGGACAAACAGGGCAAAGGCAGAATTTCTAATGAAAGTCATGAGTCATGTAAAATCCTGCGTGTTCTCTGCCTGAGTGACATGGGCACTGTCTCTGGGATTCTGGAGGAATTAACGAACCTGCACTGCCTCCAGGCCTGAAGCAATAAGGTGGTAAAGACCATTAAACTCAAAGTAGACACAGAAACTCGGATCCAGTCCTTGTTAGGTATGAGGAGGCTTTGAATTCCCACTGCCGCATCTCTCTTGATTCTGGAGGTGTAGCATTGACTGACAGATTAAACTTTTTTTTTTTTTTTTTTTTTTTTTTTTTTTTTTTTTTTTTTTTTTTTTTTTTTTTTTTTTTTTTGTATTGCCAGGTAGTGTACATCACTGCCACGTTCCCATTCATCATGCTCCTTGTTCTGCTCATTCGTGGTGTGACCCTGCCTGGAGCTGCAGAAGGCATCAAGTTTTATCTTTATCCTGATATCTCACGGTTAGCTGACCCACAGGTACAGACCCAGGAGTGGGGAGCAGGATCATTTCCTATGCAAAGGGGGATGGTGGAGGGTGATGGTGGTGATATAATGGCAATAGATTATTTTTTTTCCGTGGTCTTTAGAGGTCCAAATATAGCATGAACATTAACGCTGGGTTATATTTTCCAGAGATCTGCTTGAGAAGGTCACTGTTATATGTGTTAATGCATCTTTCCATGTGTATGTATGTGTGTGTATGCGTGTGTATTTTTTTTGTGTCAAAGGACTCTGAGGCTGTAGACTCTGTCCCGTTATACAATCTCAGCTTTCTTGTTGGTAAGGTAAGGGAGATGCATTTTTTTAATGAGGATAGTCTTTAGTTTCAAAGGAGAGACTCGTGAGCTTCACAGATGGAACAACAAGCAACAACTGTGAGTACCAGTGTCACTAAGCTCCCACTGCTCAGTAGGAGGAGACTGGGAAAGAAGTGAATGAAATAATAGAATGAAAACCAGGCAAAAGTGGAGAAAAATGCTTTCTGAGGCACAGGAACTACTGTTCACTTAGCCCTGGCTAGTGGAGCTAGACTTACTCTTTCTGTATAGGCTGTGATTAGATAAAGATTTCTGTCTGTGCTCACAGTGCAAATATGTGCCACTTGAGCAGGCCAGCATCATTTCAGCCAATAATGACCATGTGAGAAATGCAAAAGAAATGTGATACCCCCCCAAAAAAAAGAAAAAAGGGAATCTTTGAATATAACAAAATGTTGGTCACAGTGAGAGGGAAGAATGTCTGTCTTTGCTGTTTCCTTCTAATGAGTATTTGGTTAAAATAAAACTCTGATGATAACTGAACAGCTGAAGTAGGAAAAGTATAATTGAAAGGAATATTGTGGAAATTTGGTTCATTCTCTGGTCTTGCCCTCTTTGTACAAGACACTCTCTTCACAGGAGACGTTAGATTTTATGAATGAATCTTCTTTTATGGAACTCTATCATTTTTATGATCTACTACTAACCCTAAGCCCAGAGCATCAGCCAGTAATGTAGAAGAGGTTCATGTGAGCTGGCAGGCCCCCTCCCACGGTCTAGCAAAAGCAGCATCTCCAAGGAGACACCAGTCAGCAAGGTGCTGGGAAGTGATGGTGGGAGGGAGGAGGTAATGGTCTACAGTCTTAATTCTCACTTACTCAAACTCCTTGGTGGTTTCTACTGGTGTTAGCAGGCTTGCATTAGCAGAAAGAAGCGAACAGATGGGATTCAGTGGATGCATTTTGATAGCTTGCTATGTATTTACTGAGAAGTTGATAATGTGCTGTTATTTTACTCTGTATATGTTGGGGTTTTTTTTATGTAATCAGGAGAAAGAACCATGTGACCAAGATCAGATACGTATCTTATAAAGTGCATTGTATTTTGCTTGTTTTCCCCCTACCCCTATGGCTTTTTATCTTGCATTTGAATGGATACAAAAACAACCAGAAAGCTAGAAAAATAAACAAACTAAATGCACAAACCTGTTTCTCAAGCTTTTCACATCCTCAGTTTAGTGACTGTCAGCTGGTTCCAACTGAAATGAGTTACAACAGAAATGAGCAATGTCATAAATACTTCTGCATTTCCTATTGCACTGAAACACATTTATCGTTGCACCGACAGGAAGGATCAGCTGAATGACTAAAAAACTAGAAATACCGAGCATCTCTGGGGAGGGGATACAGGAACTGTTGAAGAGATGATGTTCTTGTAGGCTCTGACACTAACAATTTTCTTTTCCCTGTAAAAGCCAAACTTGCAAATGTGGTGTTCTCTTTCCCTCCTTCCCCTGTCCTTTAGCTATCACCCTCAATGGAAGCAATTATTGTGTTGATTTTGCATAGTTTGAACTGTGTGTTTGCATTGAGTGTTGCAATGCAACGATGCTGGTAATAACAGTCTTTCCATCTTTCCCTTTAGGTCTGGATAGATGCAGGGACACAAATCTTCTTCTCATATGCAATCTGCTTAGGAGCAATGACTTCCCTGGGGAGCTACAACAAGTACAAATACAACTGCTATAGGCAAGTTTCCATCCAAGGGGGTTTAGTGTTTTAGCTAAATGATGTAAATAAAGTAGGGACAATGGGTTAATTTTTTTTTAATTAACTTGCTCCATGACATATGTGTGACTTAGGGACTGTTTGCTGCTGGGATGCCTGAACAGTGGTACCAGTTTTGTGTCTGGCTTCGCAATTTTTTCCGTCCTGGGCTTCATGGCACAAGAGCAAGGGGTGAACATTGCTGATGTGGCAGAGTCAGGTACGATGGTGTTGGTGGCAGTGGTGGTGGGCACTGCCGCCTAGCGTGTGAGCAAAGTTCTGCAGACTCAATCAGCTAACATCTAAGCAATAAAAACAGAACAAGATTTCCCATAATCTCCAGAAAAATAAGTGCACTGTTGATTCGGGCTTTCATCTAGAGCAGTGAGGGTTAGCTGGGGTTGTATTGTTTACTCTGTCTTGATTAACAGGGCAGCGACCACATTTCCTAGAGTGTTCTAATCCGTTTGCGTTGAGGTTAGAGTTAAGATAAACCACACCATTATCCAGGGTCCAGAATGCCATTGATTCGAGAATTTATTCCATCCTTCTTTTCAGACTACCTTTATTTTCATCCAAAAGCAAATAGCCAGTGCTTGTGTACTTTCCGTAGCTCAGCTTTGCTTGCTCGCAGCGCAGCACTGCAGTGGGGCTGTTACCGTGGCCTTTTGAAGGGATATACCCAGGTATACTCCCACGTCTCACTGGAAGGCAGGAGAAGTTGGAGAACTCCATCTCCTGGGTTCTGTGGCCCGTTTCATCCCCAGGAACTCTGGTTGTTGCAGTCCTGCCTTTGTCCTTTGTAGCTTCAGGGTGAGGTTGACAGAACTTTGAGAAGTCCATTTTAAAACTGGATGTACACTTAGGTTCCTCCCTCATTTCAGAAGTGTTCTTCCCATTAACCTCCAGCTGCACACATGCAGCTGAAGAAGGCTAAATCCTCACAGCATGTGAACGTACCTCAGACAAAACAGATGACTTTTTTTCCTCTGTGTAGGTCTTGTCCATGAGGGCAGGTGTGACCATGTGTTTTCACGTAGAACAGACAGATTAGATGGGAATTACCATTCAGAAATAATGAGTCAGGCCTCGACAGCCATGAGGCTTAAAGCTAATCAGATTCAATTAATAACAGTGTCACCTGAGTGCACTTTTGGCATTTCTTTCTGATTTTTTTTTTTTGAGCAATTTTAATTCACCTGCATAGTATTTAAAAGCTTTCCTCTGCAAATATGCTATTAAAAAGAAAAAGTCAATATATCTTCTAATCACATGGCTCTGGGAGTTAAGTCTTTAAGAAAAATAATGCCTCACGTCACAAGGGCTAATGAAAAACTAATGACATGTGTGGCACTACTGGATTCTTCGGTGGCTGCAATTGGCATACCTCTCGCAAGTGCAATTAGTTAACGGTCTTGGACGTAATGCTTATTTTGATTGGAGGTTGATTGCTTTGTTTGAAAACAAGAAGCAAGGGAATAATCCTATTGAATGAATCATAAATAGCCCCCCCCTTTTTTTTTTTTTTTTTTTTTTTTTGATTTGTAGGTGGATTAATTCCAAGAGTAGAATTGTTAAAAGTATTTCCACATTAGGTTTTTTTATCTGGTCAATATTTATTCTACTTTTTATTATTAAATCTCTAATAAACAAGCAGCTATATTCCTGTTGCTTGACATTTTTAGAATTAATTCTGTAGCAACGCTGGTTTGTTAAATAATGTTTAAATACAAATTAACTAGCAGACTTAGTGTTTAGGTAGCATTTTTTCAACATCTCAAAAAGAGTTTTTTAAAGGAAGGATTTTATAGCTTAGAGGGGCAAAGAAGGCACTAATTAGCTTCCAAACTTGGCTTTCAACTTCTTGCATATTTTGCTGTTGATTCCTTCAGGTTTTCTGCTTTATTTGAAGTCAGCCCTAGTAACTAATGGCAAGAGATTGCAACGATCTGACTGTTCAGTGGGTTGCGCATCATCACTGGCTGGTCTTCACCTAAATCTGAAAGGACATTTTTACATGACAGTAAACATTCCCCAAATTACCCAAACCACTTCCCATGGGTTTACACGCTGCCTTTCTCAGCAGAGATTGAGTGCAGAACCACTGGAGACCACTTTGTCCCCCTGGGATGAGCACCCAGGACCCCCGTGGGGCTGTGGGGGAGGCTCTCGCTGCCGCTGCTGCCCTGCTGCTGACTTCTCAGCACAGAGACACTCAGCAGGCACTCGGGCCTCTTTTTTCAACCTTGCCTTTTTTAAGTTTCTTATGACACAAGGTCAGAACTGCTCCCCTGGGTCAGGAAAAAGGTACTTGGCTGTAGCACCAGGGAGAGGACGTTGTCCACGGGGCCAAGACCTCCTGCTCCCCCACGTCTCTGCCCAGCAAGTTGAATCCCTCCTGCCCTATGCGTGACACCATTTGTTTCCTTGTTTGCCTTCCTGCAAGCCAGGGGAACATTGACAAATCTGCTGACAGCAGAATCCACATTTTTTTACCTTTGCCAAATTCAGCTTTGGTGCGATGTTCCTGGGACACCCTCATCAGCTCGGGATGGCCCCCACTTAAAGCACTGGTCATTGCTGCCAACTTTCACTGGCTTAGATTTACACTACAGTACGTTAGACCCCTTTGACTTCCCAGTGAAAGGGGATTTTTGATAAATAGCACTTGATTTTTTTTTTCAGAAATACTTTTAAAGGGAGAGAGGGAAGCAGTGGAGGCTCAAGAACGCCATAGTGAGTCCTGTCTAATCTGGCTGGAAGAAATACATTACTGCCTGTGCAATTTGTGGCAGCTTTAAAACAGCACAAGATCTGCCTTTTTTAAAACTCGAGTTGCAAACAGATTCAGATTATGCAGGCCTGACTATAGTGCCTTGGTCTCTGTAATGCCTGCCCGGTCTCTGCCTCCGCAGCGCTCTGCTCCCGGGGCACATCTCCAGCCGTGCTGTGGCACTTAGCCAGCGAGCGGCCTGGGATTGTGACAGTCCTAATTAGCTCTTAATAGCAGCCACAAGTGCTTCACTTCTACAAAACACCCTTCAGAGCAACAGAGTTTCAAATTAAATATGATTTTTGATTATTGAAATTCAGTCGAGGGGGATGCTAGGAACATTTTCTTTCACATGGACTTCTTCTATTTCAAGACTTAGTTTCAAAGGAAAATCAAAGCTAGCACAGGGCTTAGGGCACTTGGTAGTAGGTGGTATCACAGTGCAAGGACAGTTTCACTGGCCAAAGCATACAGAATTGCAGCAAATTTTGAGGAGAGCAGTTTTACATCTGTCTCATCAGTTGCACAGATCAGCTGCAAATGCCATCTGGTAGCAGTTCTCCCTCAGGGAGAATCCACTGTATCCACTGAATTAGGGGGAAAGAAAGCAAATCCCCCCCAAAATTTGAGACATTCACCAATTTTTTGGTATCTTCCGTCGTATAAAAACTTAGTTGTGTTTAATTTTAAATAAAACTAGTTGCTCGATTGTTGGCTAATTTGTATTTATTTCTGTTCAAATATTTTCAGTGACTTAAAGTTTTCTTTAGTTTGAAAAAAGTCATAATTTTTTTGCCTCTTTCTCTTGCTTCTTTTTCCATCTTTCTTGTTGGAAAGGAAAAGTGGGAGGTAGGAAGAGCAGCGTTAGAGATTTTTTTATGTACAGATCAGAGATAAGATTTCTGTCCCCACACTGCAGCAGGTTAAAAGAATTCCTTTTCACATTGAAAATTCCTTGAATCCACTTTCAAATCCTGGAAAACGCCAGTTTTCATGGCTCCTTAAACCAAACAAACAGATGAGCCAGGCATTCCTGGGTTTAATCTGAATTTAAATCTGCCCTCAGAATTTTTTTATCGGCTTCACCAGATTTCTGCGGCCACTTTGAGAGCCTGCCGTAAACGCTGGCTGCCCGGCGTTCCTGTCTCCCACTTGGAGAGGGCTCTCTCGCTCTGCAAAAGCTCTCCTGAGTGATAGCTGATAGCCCCTGGCTCCGGGTGAGAGATCAGCAAGCGAGGGCCCTGCCCGTGTGCTCGGGTTGGGGGCTGAGCGAGATGCCCCAGTCTGGTGAGAGCACTCGCACACCAGGCTTTGTTTTCCAGAGCAGAGAAGCCAGGTGCTTATTCCCAGCCCTGCCGGTGCTCCCAGACTGTTGGAATCCATCCTGCAGTCGGGGCTGATGCTGGTCGTATTCAGCGTCACCACGGCAGGTCTGGGCGGATAGGGGCAGATGATGTGACAGCATGGGGAAGGGATTTTGCACAGAATGATTTTTACACCCCAGCAGTTCCTAACAGCAGGAGGGTTTTTTTTCAGGGATCACAGCTGATATAACTAGGAGTAGCCTGATCACTTCAGTGCAGCGGTGAGGGTTTGCAGAAGCGAAGGAGCAGACTCCTGGAGTGCAAACCCTGCTCTAGAAAAGCCACGCTGGGTTTGGAGATTGCATACAGAGGGAAACAGTGGTTGTGTTAGCGAAGATCCCAGGGAATGTTCGGAGCAGAGTCCCCTTCCCTGCATGCAAAAGAGTTTCATCGTCATCATCTTCATCGTGACCGTGTGGGCTAGCAGTGGGATTCTGCCATTCCCCTGGGTCACCCCTTCTACCCCTGCCCCAATACTGTCCTCCAGTAGGACACCTCCATTATTGGCATGTTTGAGACAGATGTTAAAACTGGTGATCTGTTAGCAATGGCCTCGGGGGTTTGCCTGTGGTTTCTGCTGTAGTCATGCGTGCTTCGATTTCAGATAAAAGAGCCAAACTGTTTCACTTCTGGTATTTCCAGCCGCGTTTGGATTTATCTGAACGGAACCAGGCATTCCTGCATTTGAGTGTGGCTACCTTTACCAAAGAGCTGGTACTTACTATTTCTTCTCCCTTCCCTTCCCCCTTTCCTATTTTCTTTTTCTCTAGGTCCAGGCCTGGCCTTCATTGCCTACCCAAAAGCTGTGTCCATGATGCCACTGCCCACCTTTTGGGCAATCCTTTTTTTTATTATGCTTCTGTTGCTTGGACTGGATAGCCAGGTTAGTACAATGGGTAAGAGATATGTGGCTTATTGCCTCAGTGCTGCTGACAGAAAAGCTGGGTTTACAGTTGTGAGTTCAGAAGAGAAGACCCCTTCAGTGTAGGGGCTGCATTTGATGCATCTATGACTGTCAAGTCATAGTATGATGTGGCTCAATAAGTCTTCCTCATCGGGAGTTAATGGAGTGCACAAGACTAGGGCAGTACTCCCTAACCGAAATAGCAGTGCCAGTCTGGCCTCAGAATACCACTATTTTGGTCATAGTGCAGTATTTTCCTACTCTGGAGAAGAGCTTTATAATTTTAAAACATAAAATACTACAGAAGTTTGTTCCACAGAGTACTTCGTGCCATTGTGATCACCTGCAGTGTGTAGGTAGATTAAAACACCTTATAAGAATTAATAACAACTAGGAATACAGGCTTTGATAGTTACCAAGTGCCAAAAAAGAAAAGGGAAGCCATCATGAGGCACAAAAAGCACAAAATGTTTTGTGCAGTGTAGCCAGGGTGGCTTCACAAACAGAAGACAAAGGCGCAGCCTTTTTCAGTGGCCTTAGGCTCAGAGCTGCTGAGCAATGTGGGATCCTGCTGACTTTCGCGTCACCAGCGCACATTCAGTACCTCCAAATGGGCAAGAAAGCATCTTGGGTTTCAGCTGTACTAATTATATAGCACATGCTGCTATTAATTAGTGAGCATAAAAAAAACCCCTAGAAGTTCAGTCCGAGAAGTTGGGTTATTTTTCCCAGTGGTTGCTTATAGGAATGTTGGACTAAATACCTCAAAAGTACCTGTAAATCATTTCTAGATAGTCCATTTATGAGGAAACATGGGTGACCAGGGATTATGCAGCTAATGTGAACTGCGCATTCAAAACTGCCAAGGGTTTCAGGGCAACAGGCAGCCTTCTGCACTCAAATGGAAAGCCAGGTTAGAAAAACCCAATTGGTAAGGGTGAAATGTTCATTTAGGCTAAATGCTCTCTCATATGAGGAGAGATCCGTAAGTGGATTTTTACCCAGTTGTGTACTTCATCTCGTACATTTTTTATATTTCATTTGCCCTAAATTGCTCTTTACGGCTTAATCTTTGAACTCTAGTGAGCTACTTTCAGTTGTTCCAAAGTAAATGTAAAAGTGCCCAATGCCGTGGTTCAGCAACCCTGTGCTTATGCAAATTGGAAGCTGTCTCGTAATTTTAAAATGCTGCGTAGAATGATTAAAACTAATTGGAGCGCTTAATTTCTCTCTTCCACCCCTCTGTTTTTTTGGAGTGCGGTCAAGCAAGTTTCTGGAATGCCGAAGCAGTTTAAGATCAAATCAGCCCAAAGGAAAGGGTTGCATTTAAAAAGAAAACCAGTTTTACCAAGACAGGAGGCAACAAAATCTGGTGGAGTCTTTGCAGGATGGTCTGTGTTTCCAAAATGGAGTTTCAGCTCGTGGTCAAAGAGGGCAGAGTTGTTACGGGGCACTTCTGGGCGCTGTAAGAGCTATATAGATACTGGGTAGGAAAAGGCAGCTTTTCCTGACATAAGGTTCCCCTTGCTAACTCGTTAGTTGTAAGATGATCTATCCACTTAAAGTGAAGATCATTTCTACAGAGGCAGCCTTGGTTCTCCGTGGTGTCCTCATGTCTGCATTGAACTTGGTGCTTTTGTACCTTGCCAGGCTGAAAGTACAGATCAGCTGAATGATCCCTTCTTCGGATTTGTCTGGGGGGAGTTCAGTAGTCACTTCTCTCCTTGGGTGAAGTGCATCTGGTTTTTGATTAACTTTAGACTTTTACTGAAACCCAGTTTGGGTTATTTGGTTAACTCGAGTTACACATCTCAGACGTAGTTTTCCAATGGCAAGTAAGTACAAATATAGTTATCACGAAGCTAGCTAAAGTAAGATTTTTAGCTCATCTATTCAGAGCTTCATTTTTGATTTAGATATGCAAATAATTTACCAAATTTTTCTATGAGGCCTCCATGAACCATTACTGGTGCAGAGGGACCCCAGAGCCTCAGTCGGAGGTCCGGAAAAGACAAGTTGAGTCAAGAAGAGCTGCTATTTCACATCAAAGTCTGCTTTCCCTCGGCTGGATTTTCACTAGCAAACCCAAGAGTAGAATTATAGCCAGTTGTGGGATTAACCTAACTAGTACCTGTGAGGTTTTCTGACACATCAAAAAAAAAAAGGCTGGGAGGTACTCTCCTAGATCTCCTAGCTTAGGCTGTTTTGAGTGTTTCCTCCTTGCCTCTTTTCTCACACACATCTTGTATTCATCTGGAACAGCTACAACATAAAAGCCACATAAGTGCCTTCCTGTCATCAAATTAACTTCCTTTATCCTTGTGGCTTGCATTTACAGAGCCCCTTTGGTAGTTCGTAAAGCTGCTAGGAAATGAACAGCAATTCTGAAAGCTTGTTCCAACGTGACTGCTACCCCCACACTTCAACCTCTGGGTTACAAAGGAATGGCTTCTGATTTATTTATTCAGAGCAGCTTTTTGCCACAGAGTACAGTTAGGGTGTTGCTGTGGAGCATTTGTTCAAGTACGGCTCACACGTATGAGCCCGGATTAAATACAGTGGGTAATTTTCAAGTCACGTTTTCCTGTTGTTGTTGTTTTTCCCCTTTAGTTTGTTGAAGTTGAAGGACAGATCACGTCATTAGTTGATCTGCACCCATCCTTCCTAAGGAAGGGTTACCGACGGGAAATCTTCATCGCTATAGTATGTTTCCTTAGCTATCTTCTGGGACTAACTATGGTGACTGAGGTAAGTAGCACCAGTGCTAGAAATTGCCGCCTTCTTTAGACACTTTTCAGACCAATTTTAGCTACGATTGACACTGCATGGAATTAGCCACTCAGAGGAGCAGTGCTCTTTAGATCTACAGAGCATGTTTCATCCCTAGATCTGAAAGCATTTTGAAAGGGAGCTATATATCCCCCCTTTTGAGACAGAGGAACAGAGACATGAAATCTCATTAAATTCAGTTTGATCTCCAGTACTAATCAACACGAGCATGAATATTCACATCCAGCTCTAAATGATAAAACACATCGGGAACCTTCCGCAGAGCAGATTAAGAATCCATCCAGTGCATGCAGGGAAAGAGATTTTTATCTTAGTTACACAGATTTGAATCAATTAAATACCACTGGATTTATTCTAGTATAAACAAGACGGGAATGTGTTCCAGTGACTGCACTGTTGTGATATTTATCTCCAAAATAAAATCCAAGCCAGATTTTAAAAACAACTGGAAGAGCACAACTGTGGGATTTAAAATAGCACCTGTAACAGAGGTGCCTAACAAACACAGTTTTTCAAGAAAAAGTGCAGGTATATATAGTTCACTGTATTGAGAGCAAAGAGTCTAACAGCATAGTATAAATAGAAATTAAAAAATGAACTATTCTCATTAAAAAAGTCCTTGCACTCAATTCATAAGTGAAGATCCTTTTGATAAACTGGTTTCCATTTTTAGTATTTGGGTGACGTTAATGTTAGGTAACCTTTACATTGTTTATTTCTATAAATGCCCATCCTAAAATACTACTAAGAAGGAAAGATTTAAGAGTCTCAGTAGATGATATGAAGTGGCTTAATTTTATTTAATCATTGTCTTGTTTGGAATCCTTCCTATAGTAAACATGTATTCCCTGGGGAAGGTGATGGCAAATGTTTACCTTACCTACTTGCTTGATATTTCTTCTTGTTAGACAGCAATCATTAAGATATATTGGTAGATGCTACTGGGAGCTGGGCCCGAAGTATTGTTTTTTTCCTTTTGGATCGTAATCCCTTGTGTCTCTCTCTTACAGGGTGGCATGTATGTTTTTCAACTCTTTGACTACTATGCAGCTAGTGGTGTATGCCTTTTGTGGGTTGCATTCTTTGAATGTATTGCTGTAGCCTGGGTTTATGGTAAGTGAGAATCCTTTCATCTGATATCTTTTGATGAGTCAGTGACAATTTCACTAGCCAAACATTTAATCATCAGCCACCCCAGAATCTTCTTCCCAGCAACAGACACATACCATTAATCTAAATTTGCACTGACATCTTGGAGACAAATTTGCATCTGGGATGAAGCCAGCCTCCAGTGTTTTTACACACACACACACAAAAAGTATTTTTCCATTGCTAATTAATAAAAGCACAATTAAGCATTTACATGTGTTAAGTTTAGAGATGAGAGTTGAAAGTTTGGCCAGCCATGAAAATTCCTGTTTGTCTCAGAGAATTTCCTTTCAGAGCTGCAGTATCCACAAGGGGCAAGACAACAAATAGAAAATACAAAAAGAAAGCTGGCAGAAAAGTATATTCTGCCCTGTTACTTTTAGGTGATGCTGAAGGTCTGACAGTAGCAGCCTCTGCCTGAGACGGCAGCTGAGGAATGATCAGAAGATGTTTGCTGCTTAGGGCTGGTCATTTCCCTGATTCTTCCTGTACTCCATCTCCTTAGAAAAGCAGAATAAACAGAGCCTCCATCCCACATCAGTCAGATTTCTGGAGAGGTGGGATGTCCCGTTTGCTGTCACGTCCCTCCCATGGTGATCCCTGTGGCAAGTTCAGTGGGAGTGTGGGCAGAGGAGTGGCCGTGTGACAGGGGCAGGAGGGATCAGGATTGCATCCCACATCCGAGTAACGAGGGCGTGTAGGGGAGAGTCCCCCAACCTTTGACTTTCTCAGGGAGAAAATCATCTTAAGCTTCACAGCCATAGGAAGCGTTTGAACAATACATCTGACACCCTCATCTTCCCTTTAAACCCCCTTGGAGGGGCTAGGGAAGCAGCTGTAATCCTACAGTGCTTACGTGGCTTTATACGCTCGATTCTGATCTGTCACAGGCGCTGATAATATTTATGATGCCATTGAGGACATGATTGGATACAGACCTGGTCCCTGGATGAAATGGAGCTGGATTGTGATCACACCAGTTCTTTGCGTGGTGAGTACTGTCCCGTGCTCTTTCAAGTCTTCCACGTGGCAGCTCTGAGCCACCTCTTACTTCTTCTCTTTGAGTGAAGGCTGTTGCATTCAGAGACCAATTTGCAAGGAGATGCTGGAGGCCTGAACATAGCCCTCACGTTCTCAGGTGTTAGCTGTTAACGTGACAGCTCTCTGCTGTGCCCGCACAAATTGCAGTTGGCTGCATGTGAGTGGATTTTTCTTAGGACTGGCAAAATACTACATTAGTGACACAGAAAACTCGCTTTCCAAGAGCTCCCCTTACTTTAAGTAATAGGACTACTAGGCCATTTTAACAGAAAGACGTGAGCCATCTGAGGCAGGCACTCAGCTTGAAGTATGTCATTTGCTGTGAAGAACATCCCAATAACCTCCTTGCAGTGTGTAGCAAATATTTGAGCCCTGAAAAAGAACAGGCAGAGGATTACAGCTGTTCAGCACCATTGCTCAAGACCCTATTGTCAAGCAGCAGTTTACCTATAAGCAAATGCAGATGCTCTTTCAATAATTTAAATGGAAGAATAATTCCCCCACTGCTTTAAAATACCTCCAGTATCCATCAGCTCTGCCTTTCACTGCCTGTCTCCCCTAGAGCAGTGGTAGCACCGTAGCCTTACTGCTTTCAGCAGGTTTTGAGCCTCACTTTGTTTTTCCTTTCTCATCCACAGGGGTGCTTTATCTTTTCTTTGGCCAAGTACAAACCACTGACCTACAACAAGGTCTACACATACCCAGACTGGGCAATTGGCCTGGGCTGGGTTCTTGCCCTTTCCTCCATGATCTGCATCCCTATGGTGATGGTCATCCGCATCATACAGTCAGATGGGTCACTTATTGAGGTAAGAGCAACCCGTTGTCTGTCTAGAAGAGAAAGGGAGCTTTAACTTGCTGGTTTATACAAAACAAGCACAATACTTGGAAAACTGCCACCTTGTCCAGGTAGGGCAAAGTTGGGTGCCTCTCCTGCAGTGAATGCAAATCAGACTGTTAAAGATCACCTGTCCTTTGGGCAAACAGTCGAAACAGAACAAACACGAAGCCTTCTGTCCTCAGACAAACACCAGGTGATTTCACTTGTGTCCCACTTCTGCAGTTTCCAGCTTGGCAAATCATTGCCTTCACGTGCAGACAGGCACTCAAGGGCTGGAGTGCTTCCAAGTGCCAGAACTCTCTTCTCCAGCCCACAGGGACAAGGAAGCACCATCCTACAAATCCCTGAGAAAACTAGAGAGAGACCTGGGTCAAACCCTGTGTAAGAGCCCACTGAATTTCAGGGAAATTCAGATCCACCTGTGCGCTGTTTAGCTCTCACACGTGGCCTTCGCTGAGTAAAAGTCAAACCCTCCTGCCAGCGGACTTCACTTCTTAGCTTTTTAAATTTTTTTCTTATTCCTAATGAATCAAATCAAAACAATGGATCCAGATTGCCCTGAGTTTTGGAAAACTTTGGATCAAATTCAGACTTGACAGTGCAGATTCTCTCGGGTTTGGATTTGCAGGCAATCTCTTGCCCTTTGCAGTTCAGCACAGGTTCCTCTGGTCTCTTTTTCTTCCAGTGGAAAGTTTTTAGATACTTTTCAGTCATGAAACTTAGCAATTCTCTTCTGAGGTTTCAGGTTAGTTTTGGTTTTGCCTAATGAGACGGTCTTAAATGCAGCCCAGGGTATTCTTGGAGCAGAAAGTGGGACACTTTGGGTTAGGGAAAAAAAAAGAGAATAGAATCAAAAAAGAACATTTCCCAGAGAACAAACGCTTACATTTGTTTTCCTCCAAGTGTTAATGGTCTTTTTCAGCTGTGGCCAGAGCATTTTCATGAGTGTTTATTTTCCTGCCTACATTGTCACCATCTATTGAGAGACAAGTCTAAAAGTAGCCAAAACACTCCACAAAGACCATGTTAGGAAAGGAAAGAGAGTAAACACTGGTCAGATGCCATTTAGTTCTTCCTTTGTGTACTGAGATGTAGGAGAGAAGTTGCCACTTGGCAATGAACGGCCGGGCTAAAAGGCAGAGTTGTTTCTAAATGAAGAAGGAGGACGCACATAATTTGTGCAGCAGCTGCAGCGCTGAAAGCCCGGAGTGCAGGATGCAGGATGCTGTGAATGCCCGCTCCTGTCTGGTTTGCCTGTCTCAAGCCAGGCTTTGTGGCTGAGCAGAAGTTGAGGGCGGTGTTCCTCAGCCTGGGACCCCACAGCCTTGCAGAGCCACGAGGCACACGCACCGCTGTGGCCACCAGACCCATCCGTGGCTTGCCCCATCCTCCAGTCCTGCACGTGGGGCCGCTCGGTCTTGTGACCTTTGGTTTTCTTCTTTCTTTCAGAGGATAAAAGCGGTGGCTGCCCCCAAGGAAGTGAATCGGTGGTCCAAAGAAACGGAGAGTGGCACCCCCTTCTGCCCCAATGGAACTTCGAATGGCGGATTGATCAAGCCAACTCATATCATTGTGGAAACCATGATGTGAGCTCTCTCTGTGAGAGGATAAACCTGCTTTAACTGCCGTTTACTAACCATAGATTCTCATAGGACCAGGTTTACAGAGCTTTATATTTGCACTAGGATTTATTTTTATTTCTCACAGAGAAAGTTATTTTTTGTGTGTGTTTTTTTTTTAATATTTTGTAAGGTAATCACAGCAGATGCCTCTCTGTAGAGGGAGAGCTTTCATATCAGACTAGACATATTACAGGAATTTACTATTATTGGGTTTTTTTAAATATATATATCTTTATCTCTAAATATTATACACCTTACCACTTGAATTGATTGTCTTGCCAGCAATACATTCAAGTGTCAGAAAGCAATTTTTAGGTGCTGGTATGGTTGGGAGCAGGGTAACCTACAGAACACACAAAAGGAGCTCTGTTGAGAGATAAGATTTTAAAAAAGATGCTGTTTCAAGAGAATTTTCAAAGGTGTAGTATTTCCACCCTCTGGTTCAATTGTGGTAAGTGACAGGCTTCAGGGTCACATTAGGGAAAGGGTACAGGTATGTTTAGCACAGTCCCTGAATAAAGCTACAGGCGGGCAGCTGGAGCAGGGAGTTTGCAAGGGAGGCGGAGAAGCTGGGTGTGAAAAGCCTTGCAGCCGTTCCTGCCAAGCACGGCGCTGGAACCCTGTCACACAGATGAGAGGAGGACTTCAGGAAGGCGTTTTTGCAGGATTTGGCATGGTTCACTGGTTGGTTTTTTTTCTTTTTTGAGGTTTTGAGGGTTGTTTTTTTTTTTTAACTGAAGTGAAATGCCTGCTGTTTGTGCGTGAGCGGAGAGGTGGAGTACCTGATCCTGAGTTTTCTAGCAAAGCATATTTTAGCATGGTGGCACTGGTGTAAACTTGAATTCTGCAAACTGGGAGGGGCAGCCTATCCCTGAGGCAGCAGGGGTGAGTGCTGAGGAGCTGGGAGGGGAAAAGCTGCACCTGCCCTCTGGGTGCTTCTGGTGTTCGCTTGCTCGTTCGTTTGCTTGTTAATCTTTGGACTTTGGTTTCGGGCAGAAAAATAAAAGAATCCCTTCTGGACTCTGACTGTCCAAAGGTGAACACAAACCAGGTCATCCCTGACAGGAGGAAGGAAACTGCCCACCTACACCTGGTGTAACTAGTATTTATAACAGACACATTGTTAATAATAATAGTAATGAAGATAATAATACCACTCAGCAGACAGGTGCTTTTCATCCACGTATCTCAAAAATGCTTTGCCAAGTTCAGTAACCAGGATTTGCTTTTATTTATTTATTTGTGGGGGTGGGGGGTTCGTTACTGTTGGGGGAACAGACAAAAGGACTGAGTCCCGTGTCCCGTGTACTAAAGAGCAGCAGTGGACCTAGAGCCCCCAGTCTCCTTGTCCATCATTGGGTTAAACCATCATTTTATTCCTTTTTTGAGGGGGAGTGGAGGGTGGCAGACTTAAGAGACTTATGAATCCCATCTGCTGAAGAAACAGGGCTTTGGGGATTTTTAAGTTAAAGCAAAGGGAACATGTAACACTGAAATATTTTTTATTTGCTCAGAAGGAATTACATACTGTTCAGGTTAGACTAGGGAGTGAAGAGAAACCACTACAAGGAGGGTAGGAAAGGGGGTTCCGCTTCGCGCGGGCCAGGTGGATGTTTCCGTGGGGAATTGCCCCTGAAGACTGTCCAAAACATGGGCTAAAGCCTTTTTTTTTTTTTTTTTTTTAAAAAAAACTTTAGCAGGTTGTGCTGGGAACAGGTTCTCTGGCGAAACTCAGCCTTTTCTTGTGGGCATTGTATTAGAGGGAGAGGGTTTTTTCTTCTTATGATACCACAGTTAGGCTATCCAAAGGTAATTAGAGGAAATGCTTGATAAAAGCAGAGTTTGCATCTGCTGATTCTGCTGTCAGCTTAGTCTGTCAGGGCAGAGTTTGTCATTTAAACAGGAACATATCCAGTTCTTAACATTCCTACACAGTAGTTGTTTGCTTGGTTTGTTTTTTTTCTTTTCTTGTCCCATGGACTAACTGGCCACAGCAGCACAAAACCCTTATTGATTAGCTCGTTGGTTTTCCTGTAACAGAATAGGGGTGACTTAAAACTAAGAGATGGACCAAAATAATTAAAACAAAACAAAAACCAAAAAAAAAAAAAAAAAAAAAAAAAAAAAAAAAAAAAAAAAAAAAAAGGAAAAAGTGACTGCATCTGTATCTTTCCAAATCTTCCTAGTTTGAATTGGTACACATTTTTACATGAGATAGCTGAGTTGCAGCCACAAAACCAGCCATGGCAGAATTGCTTTTGGGTTTTTTTGCTGGTTGCTGCATTATGAGAGTTATAAATGAAACTTTTCCACAGCTGGAAATGGCAAACATCTCATGACACCTGCTGGGCCAGTGGCAAAAGCCATCTGATAGTCACTGGGGGAAACCTGTGAGCCAGTGGGTGTCATCAGATGTGCCCAAAATAAAGAAATATACATAGAGCTAATTTTTCTTTGGGTTTTTGGGTTTGTTTTTTTTAATAGCCTGTAACTGTCAAAGGCAAGGAACTGTAATCAAAGATAACTCTCTTAGTGGGCTTCAGCGTGGACCCTCGGTTTTGAGTTACAATTAGTGTCTGCAGTAAACAGGCACGCTTGCCTGGGTGAAAAAGGAGTAAGTCTAAATTAATGGTTTCTGTGAGTGCAGATGAAACACTGATGCTTGATTTTTTTTAATTTTTTTTTTTATACACATTGTCATACAACTGCGTTTGAGATCTAGTTTGCACATCACTTTTGTGCTGTAGAGCTGAGACAAGCTTTAGTTAGGGGGAAAAAAAAAATGGTTTGGCTCCATTAAAGACGTCTCCAGCGAGTCAGCTGGGTATTTAAACCATCTCCCACATTGTGGAGAGTGTCTTTGTGTGAAGAACCAGAGGGCTAATACTACACCTTTCAAAGTACAACTACTAGAGAACTAGAACCCAGCCCCATTTCAGTATAAACTGTGCCATTCAAATCAGTCGCTTCCATGTACCGAGTGAAAACGTCTCGCACATATGCAACAACCTCATTGAAGCCTTCTCTGTGTCAACTCCTCTGGCCCTGCCGTGCTCTTTAGCATGACTGCAAGGGAGGGCTGGGACTCACGAAGAGCTGAGAAATTATTGTTTCTGGAAAACAGGTCCCCTCTCCCTTCTTCCCTCCCCTCCAAAAAAAATATAATTAATTCTTCGTGTTTTATCTGGGGTTTGAGTTCTGATGAGCACACTCACATTTTTACAGTCTGGGGCTTTTTCCTAACACTTTTATCAGATTTCTGAACTTTTCTTGGTGATAAATTTGCATTTCAATATGATCCTCTGCCAAATTTATTAAAAAATAATTTTTAAAAAAGTCTGTGTTTTCTACCTATTTCTGACTGCAAATACAACTGATTTTTTTTTCCTAATTTACTTGTTGGAACACTTGTGAGCTATTTTACCTGTTTGATGTAAATGAGGAACTCTATATTAAACTATCATGACTAGTCATAGATGAACTGGTTTGGATCCAGGGAAAAGTTAGTGCAGTTTTGACATGAGATCTTTAGAACCAGATCCCTGAGTTTGAAACCAGAATAAAACAAGACAAAACCCACACCTTTTCATATTTCCATGTCCCTTTTGTATTCATGGGTTCCTCTGCGTTGGAACCAGCAGAGTTTTCAGCAGTGTGTCTTTCCAGCTGAACTGAAGTCAAGAGAGAGGAGAAATGGAAAGGGGAACATTTACCCCACAAGATTCTCTGACCTGTTTCTTGTTTTTCTCCATTTTCCAAACTTTTGCGGTTCACCTGTCACTAGTTATGATCTCACTGAATGAGCATCTATTGTAAGGGACTTTACCAGTAGTCTGTATTTGGGTGTTTAAACTGTATGATTGCATCACTAGAACTGGTTTTTATTGTTGTTGTTGTTATTGTTCTCATTTTCCTTCTCATCCATAGCTTTCCTTTTCTTCTGGTCCAAACAGACCCACACGCTTAGAAAAGTCCTCTTTAAAGTGTGAGATAGTAGGTCCACAATGGATTTGTTCTTGTGTTGTAAATGAAAATACAGAAGCCTCGCAGCTGTGTTTGTCACTGAGAACAACGCTGGTGTTACCCGCAGCAGCAGCGCAGCTCCTGGAGCAGCGTTAGGAACGGTCTGCTGGAACAGCTCAGCTAGACTGGTTATCACTGCTGGGCTTGGGGAGAGGAGGAAAAGAGACAAACAGACAGAAAAGGTGCAGCCTTATTTTTGCTGTAACATTAAAAAAAAAACAAAACAAACCAAACCCAACAACCATGAGCAGAGCCTTCACTGTCACCGTCGGGATAGCATCTTCTGCAGCTGTTTTCAGTCCTGTGTGATTCCTTCTTTCTCAACTGCAGCTGCTCCTGGTTCCTCTTCTCTGTCTCAGTGTTAGACAAGCCAAGTAGATCTGAAGACACACGGACATTTCCATTCCATAGGCCTTTTACAAGTCTCCTCCTAGTCTGTTTTTATTTGCTATGGAGACTTAAAGTTTCAGTGAGGTTGTGCTTGTCACACTTGGGTTCAAAGCTCCCACTTGTTGCATCAATGGCAACGCTCCATCCGTGGGAGAAGGATTTGAACGTTTTTTGAATAACTGATTATTAGCTTCCACGTCTTGTGGTCACTGCGGGATCACTCATGGAAGCATAATGTATATAAAATGTTAAATAAGCTGTGTATTGAATGGAGTGGACAAGTTAGTTAAGCAGCTCAAGTACACTTGGAAGAAAGAAAAAAAAAAAAAAAAAAAAAAAAAAAAAAAATCTGTGTTTAAGTAGACTAGTAGATGAACTCTTCCACTCTCATATGCACGCACACAAGTGGAAACATTGCTTCTATTCCTGGACATGTGTGTAAGTCTTGCAGAGCTGTTTAGGCACCACTTGCCTGCAAAAAGCCAACCTGCCAGGGTGCCCAAAAGGCCTTTTCTAAATTTGGGGTGGTGGAAGCGGGGAAGTAATGACAAACTCCTGGATCGTGGCCCCTCCAAGGAAGCCTTAAGGTTGGATTTGGAAATCTCGTGACTCCTTGCAAGCGCCACATGGCTCCTGGTATGGGAGGCTGGGTGTGGCGTGGGTTCATGCAGCTGCCTTGGACTTGTTTTGTTCCAAAATCGGCATCCAAAGCTCTGTGGTTAGGACTGGCGTGTAGTTGTGTATTTGTGTATTTGCATGAGCAAAGGTCGGGAAAAAGTAGCTTGTTTTATTTCTTGTAGTCAAAGCTAAGCTTAAGACAAGACAGTATTCAGTGGATTTGGTGACAGCTGACACCTAAGAAACCCATGAACTAGTGCATAACCGGCCCCCTGAGCTCCATATTTTGGTCACAAAAATTTTCCGTTGGTCTCAACGGTCAGTTTGGGTTTATGGGAAAGCTTGCTCAAGATACACTTGAGCAAAACCAGCCCCAGCCCCAGCTGGAAACCAGCTCGTTCCAGCCCTGCAGCCTCCACTGGATCGTGGCTCTTTTTTGCCAGCCCAGCAATAAACTTGTACATGAACAATGCTTCTCCACTTTTGAAAAAAAAAAATCTGAATTTGTTTGTTTCTATTAAAAAATAAACAGAAAAAATTAAAAAAATTTGTGTTTTTTTTTTCCAATTGTCAGTGTGAATTGGTGATTTCAATTTACCTGTGTCCTCAAACAAGAACAGAAAAAGATTCAGATGCCAATTGACCAAAAAAAAAAAAAAAAAAAAAAAAGTCAAGCTCAAAATTTTACAGGTGGAAAACATTAAGAAAATATATCACACCCCCATCAAAGGTGGAAAACTTTAGTGAGGGGTTTGCAACTGGAAGAGAGCCTGACCCTGCTGGTATTGCTGAGCTAGTGCATGGCAGAGCAGAGACGGCCAGTTTGTATCGCTGCGATGGCCTGATTTGAAGTAATCAGCAAAAAAAATGTCAGAATTTAATTGCCACAAGCTTTACACAGCCCTGAGCCTCAGGAGCAATACTAATGGAAGACATTTTGAAAAGGAGAGAGAGTGTCTGGAGGCTTCATCCCCATGGTGTGGCTCTGCAGCGCACAACAGGGCAGGGCCGCTCACGTGCCCGTTTGCAGCACAGGGAAACCGTGGCCCAACTTGAAAAATCAGAAGAAATAATGGGGAAAAGTAAGTGAAACTTGGTTATGCTGAAGCGCTGTGTTTGTGTGCTTTTGTGTGTGTGCATATGCAGGGGAAGGATTCAGTCCTGTAGCGTAGTACATGTTAGCATGATACATATTGTTTCTAAATCTATCTGCTTCTGCAGTTGAGATATTAAAAAGATTCTATTTTTGTTTTCAATATATAAATTTAAAAAAAAGAAAAATTGAGAACAGTGGCAAAAATCATGTTGAGAGGCTGAAAAAAACCCTAAAAATCCTTGGGGGCAAGTTGAGTTAGTTGTCATCTGCTCCCGTTCTGGAAGCCAGCGAGGGTCTCTCAGCATTGCAGCATCCCGGTACTGTTCTGAAGTGCTCGTTGTTCAATAGGGTGTTGTTTTTCTCCAGTGTAATGTTGTGATTGTTACCTGATAACGTTGCCAGGGACTTCACGTTGTACGAGGTGGTCCATCTTGTTTGATGTATTTGGCTAAAAAACAGTGGTGGTTTTTTTTAATTATTATTATTATTATTATTATTTAAATTCCTAGCAACTGTGACTACAGTAATGTGATGAGTAGCACATACAGCAAGGAGGTGGCGTCGATGACGGCCTCCTCAAAAATGTCATCTGAACTTTTTTTTTAAAAAAAAAAGAGAACACCTTAAAAATATTTTTAAAACATTTTAAGACATTTTTTTGTGTGTTCCAAAACGGAATATTTGTATTTGAAAAAAATCCTGAAGTGTAATTTAATCCTAAAACCCCTAGCCTTTGTGTATATGGTAAATGTTTGTATTTTGCAGTTTCTGTTTTGCTTTTTAGATAAATAAAATGTATATGGATATTTTTAAGTCATCTTTGCTTTTTTAGATGAGTTTGTAATCACCTTATAACTGAAAATAAAACTTTCCTTTATAAACCAGCTATGTTCTTGGATGCTTTCTTTGGTCTTTGAGTAGCTCAGTTCTTCATGTAAGCCTGTTGCTTATTGTGGGGTTGTTGGTTGGGGTTTTTTGTCCTGCCCTTGCCCACTGCTCTCTGTACCATCTTGGCTGCAGGGAAGTTCAAATACATCAGAAAAGCCCATTTAAAAAAATGACAGAAAAAGAGAAAAGAGGAGAAAAGAGAAGAAAGAGAGGAGAGGAGAGGAGAGGAGAGGAGAGGAGAGGAGAGGAGAGGAGAGGAGAGGAGAGGAGAGGAGAGGAGAGGAGAGGAGAGGAGAGGAGAGGAGAGGAGAGGAGAGGAGAGGAGAGGAGAGGAGAGGAGAGGAGAGGAGAGGAGAGGAGAGGAGAGGAGAGGAGAGGAGAGGAGAGGAGAGGAGAGGAGAGGAGAGGAGAGGAGAGGAGAGGAGAGGAGAGGAGAGGAGAGGAGAGGAGAGGAGAGGAGAGGAGAGGAGAGGAGAGGAGAGGAGAGGAGAGGAGAGGAGAGGAGAGGAGAGGAGAGGAGAGGAGAGGAGAGGAGAGGAGAGGAGAGGAGAGGAGAGGAGAGGAGAGGAGAGGAGAGGAGAGGAGAGGAGAGGAGAGGAGAGGAGAGGAGAGGAGAGGAGAGGAGAGGAGAGGAGAGGAGAGGAGAGGAGAGGAGAGGAGAGGAGAGGAGAGGAGAGGAGAGGAGAGGAGAGGAGAGGAGAGGAGAGGAGAGGAGAGGAGAGGAGAGGAGAGGAGAGGAGAGGAGAGGAGAGGAGAGGAGAGGAGAGGAGAGGAGAGGAGAGGAGAGGAGAGGAGAGGAGAGGAGAGGAGAGGAGAGGAGAGGAGAGGAGAGGAGAGGAGAGGAGAGGAGAGGAGAGGAGAGGAGAGGAGAGGAGAGGAGAGGAGAGGAGAGGAGAGGAGAGGAGAGGAGAGGAGAGGAGAGGAGAGGAGAGGAGAGGAGAGGAGAGGAGAGGAGAGGAGAGGAGAGGAGAGGAGAGGAGAGGAGAGGAGAGGAGAGGAGAGGAGAGGAGAGGAGAGGAGAGGAGAGGAGAGGAGAGGAGAGGAGAGGAGAGGAGAGGAGAGGAGAGGAGAGGAGAGGAGAGGAGAGGAGAGGAGAGGAGAGGAGAGGAGAGGAGAGGAGAGGAGAGGAGAGGAGAGGAGAGGAGAGGAGAGGAGAGGAGAGGAGAGGAGAGGAGAGGAGAGGAGAGGAGAGGAGAGGAGAGGAGAGGAGAGGAGAGGAGAGGAGAGGAGAGGAGAGGA